>NC_048926.1:6699536-6719008 GCF_011077185.1 Oxyura jamaicensis | reverse complement strand
TTAGATGTAGAGCTTAGGGATATGGTTTAGTGGGGACTGTTAGTGTTGGGTTAGAGGTTGGACTCGAAGATCTTGAGGTCTCTTCCAACCTAGAAATTCTGTGTGATTCTGTGTGATTCTGTGTTATATACATGATTTTTAGTTATTTTTACAAAAATGAGCAATCGGAAAAAATCAGAATCAGGATAGGAAGAGAAATCTTTTTCCACATATCCAGGAGACTGAAATGTTGAAATATGCTTTTAAGAGATAAGATTTATTGCTCAAATTTTGTCAAAGAGTGTAGTGGATTAAAGCTGTTCTAGACACTGAACTTTTGGGCAAGAAGGAAAAGTAACTCCGAGGAATTTTTTTTTAATGTCCTCAACTCTTCTTCCAAGTATCTGGAAACTAACTTTAAAAACAGATGTAATGTTTCACTTACAGAATCAAAAGAAGAAGGGGAGGAAGAGGGAATTTGGATCTTCAGATTTAACTTTTATTTATCTTTTGTTTATTCTTCTTTTAACTAAGATGGAAAGTAATTTTTACAAATCTATTTGTAGTATTTTAATTTTCTAAATGTCAATTCTACTTAATCTTTCTTTGTCAAGAGGTGAAGTTTGAGAAATATTGAGAAACCTCAAGCAGAAACTTGTCTTGATTATACATCTTATTTAGTCTATAACTAAGCATTTATTTTACTTATGATTTTTTTTTTTTTTTTTTTCAATAAAAAGAACTGAAGGTAATCTTCCCCACAGAAATCTGAGAGCAAATATAATAGCAGGAACCAGGTATTTCAAAATTAGCCAAATGACCATCACGGTCCTTACCATACTTTAATTTTGTCCAGGTGTATTTTTCTGCTGTATTTTCTGTTTTGTTTGCTCAAAAACAAACAAACAAAAAGTTTGATAAAATGAAATGAAAGACATAACAGAAATGAAAGAGTAAAATGGATTAAATAATCATCTTTGAATCCATGATGACAAGGCCATATTTCTTATCATCACCTTATATTACAGAAACTGCATTTCTACTGTGAATCACAAAGAGAGGCTTTTAAGTCTGTGCTTGACTGCTGAAATCAGACCAAGCTGCAAGGCATATTTCTTTCTAAGTCACAGTGATATTATTTCACTCCTTTGCAAGTGAGGCAAGAACAAAGGGCAGTGCAAGGACCTGAAGTACATAAAATTAACTATAAAATTACTATACATAACATGTATAATTACTAACTATAACATAAAATTAACTATAGACAAGCAAAACAGACCTATGGATTTCAGTATGTTAGGGTATTGGACTCTGGGAAAAAGAAATCCTGTGTCCAGCAACATGAGGCATTGATCTCAGTTAAAACCTTGGGTTCTACCTCAGTTCAAACACTGATAATAATATTAAATTTCATTATAGAAATTTACTTAAAAGGAAATCACAGTTCCTGGCTCTGGATCTAGTCTGTATCATCTTAGGTTAAGTTGTAATTGTGCTGCTATGAACTGTCATTGACAGTGGACATGCTTCCAAGTTAAAATGACAACTGATGAAACTTGTCCCTTTTTTTATGTATTGGTAGCTAAGATCTCTTAGCTTCCAGGAAACATTCTGAGTGAAATTTATGGAATTTAGAAAATATTGATAACAACATCTGTATATTTCAGTGATAAAATAGAGACAGACAAATAGAAGACAGAGTGCACGTTTTCTAACTGAAGACCATATGTACATGTACTGCTGTAGAGTCTCATCATTCAAATTTACTTAAAATATAGGATTAACCTCTGTAGATCAAGAATTTGGGGACTTAAACCATGAAAATATAAGATGAAAAATGAATATATACAAAAAGAACCATACCTTAAAATACTGGCAGTTAGCCTTTGGTGATGGTCTTTAGAATTTTAGTCAAAGGAAGAGGCATATTCTACTCTCATTTATTGTAATTTTGTACCACTGTACCTTCATCAGCTTTATCAGTGGTCCTATTTTATACTAGTGGAACTGATGACAGATTTAGGACAAGGACATTACCCAGTTTAAGAATATCTGTAACCTTTAGAGTCTTCCACAGACTCCCTGCCTCAACATTAAAAAAATAAAATAAAATAAAATAAAATATCAATATTTAAAAATAAACATCCCAAACAAAAACCTGTTCACCACACCTTTGAGTGATGACACTTCCTTGTCATCTGACACTTCTGTCAGATCTGCTGATCTATCAACTGCTTAAAATTGACCTTGGCAATATTTTATTTCTGGTACCTTGAAGATGTCATCTAATACCAGGAGTTTAATATCTTTTTGCAAGTTTATGCTTATTTAAACAGCTTCCTCAAAATATTTCATTTGTTTGATTAATCATGACATTAAGCCAGAAAACAAACAAACAAACAAACAAAAAAAAAAAAAAAGAAAAAATGAAGGCTTTAAAGAGTCTTGTCACAGTTTATATTGCATCAAAATATAAATATATTTTAAGTCAATTAATTAAAGAAATATATTGACATATTTGTGCTCATCTTAAATCCATAAATTATTGTGAGAGTATGAGATGAGATGAGATAACTCTCAATGAGATATATGCATGAGTTCATACACTTAGAGGCATAGTTCTGTACTGGTCAGACTTCCAAATTTAACTTATATTAGTGTCAGTATTGTCTCTAGAGATGCATACAGGCATCTTATCTGGTAAAATCAACATATAAAGGCAAGTAACAAGATGTTTCCAGCACGTCATCAATGGAACATTGCATGTGTAATTAATACAGTTTGTTTGTTAGTGAATCCATCATTAGAAGACAAGCTCCAGAAGTACAGGAATCCTGTTTTCTTCACTAGAATGCTAAGTAAAAGCACTATATTAAACAGATTGTGAATTTTATTTTTCTTGTTTACTCGACATCCTGTTTAACATAGCTATCAAAATTATTGGCTAGTGTCTTTTTGTTACATATCCAATACCGATGGTGACTATAATAACTATAATAGTAATGTATAATTGTAGTAATACAATTAATATATAATTGTATAATATAACTGTAGTAATAATCTTTTTTTCTTCTCCTTCCACTCAAATATCTCAGATAAATTAAAACTCTGTATGTCCCATGCAGATAAAGTAAGAGTGATTTAAATCTTTTTTTTTTTTTTTTTCAAAATATAAAGAGAAACAAAAGAAAGTTACAGTGAAAATACATTTGCATCCTTCCTTTTTACTTTGTATTTTATTTTTTGTTGTTGTTGTTGCAGATAACGTACTCTAATTTACAATAATTACACTAACTGTGTAAATTATCAGCAAAAATCGGACATTTCAATCATATGGTTGCCTCCTGATTTTGGCAGGCTAAAGTTAATTTTCTTCATAGTTGTTGGCATATGACATGTTTTGGATTTAGGAGAATAAGAGGAAAATGATGCTGATTCCACACCAATGTTTTAGTTGATGCAGAGCAGCTCTTACACAGAGTCAAGGACTTCTCAGGTTCTTGTGCTACTTGGCCAGCAAGGGGGCTAGGAGTGCACCAGAAAGTGTGAGGGGACAGAACCAGAACAGCCGTCCCAGACTGACCAAAGGAATATTCTACATTTTATAGTGTCATGTAGGACAATAAAAACTGTGAGGGTTTGCCTGCAAGTGGGAGATTGCTGTTCAGGGACTGGCTAGGCATTGGCCAGCGGATGGTGAGCAATTACATTGTGCATCACTTGTTTTATATATGGCTGTGTATATATATATATATGTTATTATTATTACCATCATCATCATATCTCCTTCTATTTCTATCCCATTAAAATCCCTTTATCTCAACTCCTGAGTTTTTACTTCTTTTTTTCCTTCCAGTTCTTTCTCCCATCCCACTTGGAGGGGTGAGCTGCAAATAGCTTTGTTGTGTTTAGCTGCCTGATAGGCTAGACCACGAAAAGTAGTCTCTCATTGGATTAACATTGGATTAATCAGTTTTGTAGGTATGAAGATAAAGAAATATATCACTGTATTTACTATCTTTCACTTGAGTATCTTAAACTGTTTTTACCAACATATCAATCTCACTTTTCTTCTTTCACTTTTTTTTTTTTTTTTTTTCCACCTGTGTTACCGTAGCATTCTTGTCCACACTGTGAACCAGTTTTTTAATCTTAATTTTAAAATGTGGATAAATCTTTTCTCCCTTTCTTTATACCTGTAAAATTCTAATCAGATATTAAAAGCAGACTTCCGGAGAGCACCAGAGGAAGTTTAGAGTCCCATCTGCAGAATGCAAAAGGAGTTGTTGAAGACATCTCCCAGTATTTATTGCCATTTAAATAAATAAATGCCAATAAATAGCTAAGGTCAATATAAGATAATATGCAGATTGACTTTTCATGTTAAAGTAATACAGATCAGATTCTGAGTCCCGATGTATGTAAGGCAAACTTAGGGAAAGTAACCTAGCTTGAGGAAGGAAAGAAAAGGATTTCACATCACTTCCTCTTCTGTATAGCTGTCTGCCCTAAATATCCCCACTTATAGAGTGCTGGTCCTTATAAACAAAGTCCTATGGACAGAAATATCCCCACTCTGTGTGAGAAATACAGTAATCTACTTTAGCATTACCATTTCCACCACTGTAGCCAGGTGCTCTACTTCTAAGCAGTTTAGAGAATCACAATGCCTACGGTCCTTCTTAAACCCTTCCCTCTTTACTTCAATGTCCTTGAAACAGGTAGGCCTGTTTCTGATTATGGGAGATTTAATCTGAGAAAGATCCCATTGAAACCAGACAGATTCACTCCTTTATGATGCTAATTATTACATGATCTGGCATTATATTTGACAGAGTCGAAAGAAAGGTTGGTAGACTAAAAGAAATGAGGGTTTCTATTAACTTTTTCAGATATGAAATGAATTGAAATGGCATCATAGCTGTGACTCCCCACTGTGTTCCAATTCCCCCAATACCTTCAGAATGTAATGTGTTAAGAACATGAACAAGGTTAAAAGCTGAGAAAGACATTTACCCAAGTATTGTTCTGTTGCCATTGTTTCCCCTTATCCTCATCAGATGTTTCTCCACACAGTCTGCACCTTCTGTGAATGCAGAATTGGAATGTTTGAATCCCTTGAGTGGCCCCAAGCTGTTTCACTGCAGCACAGTTCCAAGTGTGTCCTGCTTGGGTACTGCTTCACACGGGGGAATGCACCACTGCATGTCTTGGGAAACTACGTGCTTCTCCCTTGATTTAGATAAGCATCAGTCCATCAGAAACAAGCAATCACAAGGCCTTATCCACAATAGACGTGTCTTTAGACCCATTGCTCTTTTCCTCTTTCACTGCTCTTTACTTCTTTTCTGCTTTCTCAGTGCAGCCTCACCAAACAAGGAAAAAATAAATTAATTAATTAAATAATTAGGAAAAAAAAAAAAAAAAAAAAAAAAAAGGTACAAAACGTACTAAGAAGGAATAGGTTCCCCATTTAAACAGGGAGCAAAGCCTACTAAGACTAAACATCTCTTCAACTATCAGCTTCCGTAAAGCTACTAGTTTGTATTCTGTTTCCAGGCCCTGGCAAGCATCCCATTATAAGGGAATATAATATTTTTGTTACATCTTTTGTTTTTAATAAATTACATGCAAAGCTTTTATATCATAAGACTCCAAAATAAAACCCATGTGCACACATCTCACATAAATAAGTAAAATAATAAACTCACATGCATATACACACAAGCAGAAGCCAAATAATTACTGAGTTGCCAGGGTCCCAAATGTTGGATTATATATTATAGGTTCGTTAAGGAATTTTGCCCTTTTTGACTCAGTAGTGATAAATATGCTTTAAAATGTAAACTGCTTGATGCTGATATACTGTGGATATAGAAGTCACAGGGAGCCTAGTTTTCTCTGCTATATTATTCTGGTTACTACAGAAAGGTCAGCATTTTACCTGCTTCTGGAGCAAAGGAAGCCTGTTGTAAGGCCAGACTGTTCCATGACTTTTCTTTAACAACTTACTCAGTTTCCCTATGTTGAAAGTGGAGCACTAATCTCATACTTAGTTGTAACAAGGGCTATCATGTAATTTTCTAAATAGACACAGTTATCAGCTCCAGACATGCACACACTAAAGTGTATAAAATTATTCAAAATTATAATAGCTATTATAAATAATAATAATAATAATAATAATAATAATAATAATAAACTTTATGTTTTTCCTGCTAGTTTTATATGTAAGGGTACTTTTAGTGTACATTTTTCAAGCCTCTTCCCATAATGATAACGAGTATAAATTTATACTAACAAAAAGACATATTTTTACTGTCAGAAAACCACATATATCTGAGAGGTACAGATATAAGAAGTGAAATAAATTTTGTAAGAGATAACAGACTCATCACACTAAGTAGAGGTTGTCTAAATGGTGCAGTTTTGGATGTCACAATATAAGAAGCACATAAAATTATTAGAGAGTGTCCAAAGGGGTACAACAAGATGATGAAGGGTCTAAAGTGGAAGATGGATGAGGATTAGCTGAGGTCACTTGGTTTGTGCATCCCAGAGAAGAGGAGACTGATGGGAGGCCTCATGGTGACCTGCAGCTTCCTCAAGAGAGGAGCAGAGGGGCAGGTGCTGAGCTCTGCTCTCTGGTGACAATGACAGGACCCAAGAGAACAACATGGAGCTAGGATAGGGGAGGGTCAGGTTGGATGTTAGGAAAAGGTTCTTTATTGAGAGTATGGCTGGGCACTGGAACAGGTTCCCCAGAGGAAGTGATCATGACAGCAAGCCTACCTTTGATTTTTGGGTTGGTCTAAGTGAAGCCAGGAGATGGACTTGAAGATGCTTGTGGGTCCCTGCCAGCTTGGGATATTCTATGTTTCTATAATGCTGAAAAAGAAGAAATTAAACCTGAACATAAAGTAATATTAACTTTGATTCAAGTCTACATTTCAATTTAATGCCATACAAAGGTGCAACTAGGTGACATTTCCATGGAAAGCAGGTCTTTCCATGTACTAGTGGAGATAAATTAGTAGTGGACCATGAAGCTTCAACATTGTGGTTGAACATCTGCTACCTCATAGAAGTGAGAAAGATATGTTAAAAAGAAATAATCAGATTTTTTAAAAATAAATATAAAATAAAATCCTAGAGGGACATTGATTCACATGTTTATTTATTTGTTTTATTTTGAATTAGTTTTTGGTAAACTGTTTATTGCAGGTTGTTTTTCATTCACAGTGACAGTAACTGCAAGGATCATCCTGAGTCCTACATACTACAGGACAACGGGGGAGAATGTTCTCTCAGCATGCTTCTGGACACTGTTTAGTTGGAAGTTCAGACAAACCTACACAGGCTGGAACAATGGGTTTTAATAAGTCTTATGAAGGTATTTATTTATTTATTTATTTATTTATTTATTTATTTATTTATTTATTTATTTTTAAGTTTACCACACCAGTGATTTTGTGGTGGGTAACTGTCCTAGAAAGTAAGAAAAAGACATACCGAGATAAGGTCACAAGGAAAAAATCCAAGACAGGTAGTGTTCTGTTATACTTCTAAATGCTTTTCTATTTAAAGATATCTCATATTCCAGTTGTAAGTCCAGACCACTGATTCTAATAGTCGAGATAAGAGAGGAGTGAAACAGAACAGAACACAAACCTGGGCATAATTGATGGTCTGAAAGAATTACCTTTCAGCTGGGATATTTCATAAAGAAGGATTTAAAATCTTAAGTGGAATATATTATTTGTCTCTGCAAAGGTGTGATAGGTATTTCCTGTATGCATTGGACTTACAGATGCATTGGACCTATAGATATGATTATAAAAGACATGGACCAATTGTTGGACATGGAACTGCTTCAGGCACACCAATCTATAGGTGCTAACAAACTACAATTGCAATGACTATGTTGAATTACAGCTACCCAGCAGAGATGTAATAAAGGTATGAATTATTGACTTGGCTTCATCCTGAGACAGCTTTGGTCATAGCCTTGCTATGTTTTGGAGATGATAGAATGAGATTTGTGTGATGTAAAATTATAATCAAAGACAGTTCAGGATAAAAGACGACCACCAAGGCTATGAACCTTAGTGGGAGACTGCCTGCTCTGATAAAAAAAAGGAACTGTGAGGGAGAAAGTATTGATCATTTGTCTACATAGAGGCAACCCAGAACACCAGGCTCTATTCAGAATTTAATTTCAAGAGTTATTCATATGCCCAAACACCACATGTAGCACATGGAGTTAATTGTATCAGGGTTGGAAAGGATGGGAACAAAAATATCAACTGCTTCAAACCCGAAGGTCATGAAGGATGTCACTGGAGAGAGAGGGAGATGTGAAGAAAGCAGCTGTGATTATTATCCAGAGATGTGGGGAACATGAGAGTAAGAATTAAGATTTAACAAAAACACTTTGTAAAGCAGAAATAAGGCTCTGCTTCTGTATCTATGATTGCTTTAATATTGGTTCTATGAGGCAGATATTTTCTCTCTAAAGTAGTCATTAGTATCTCATGGCATGGAAAAGGGGAACATGAGAGGAGTTAGGATGAAACTGTGCTGCAAAACAGGACACAATAGGCAGGTAATCATCTGTCTTTCTTTGACACAAACACCCATAATGACAAATTTGTGCACTTTATGAAATAAGATTTGAAACCACCTGAAGGAGTCCTTCATTCTCCACAATAGCTGCTGAAACAAGGTCCTGTGTGTCATTCCTGTTGAATGTGCATTAAATGTGCATAAAATGTGATGGGGTAAAAAGTATTACTATGGCTGACATATCCTGTGCACACTGATAATAAACTGCGGTGGGGTGGCTGGATTTGTGTGTCTTGAGAGAATGAATATGAGGATGTATTTAGTCAAATCAAGCACTTTATGTTAGCAATAGTACCAATAGATTTATTGAAAGAGGATGAAGTTGAGAGCAGATAACACTACTCTTAGTTTCCTTCTTTATCTCCTTCACTCTTCCACTTCCAGTTTATGTTTGCCACTGGAAAACTCTAGACTAAGCTTACCTTTGATTGTAAGCTTAGTCTAGAAAAAAAAAAAAATAAAAAAATGAAAACAAAGCACAAGGAATTGCAAAATTGCAGACATGAACTGAGCAACATTTAAAAAAAAAAAAAATAGTAATCATAATAATAAAAAAGAAATATCCTTCTCATTTCTCTACACTACCCACACAATTTTTCCATTTATGATCTATTCAGCTACTCTCTATTGGTTCCAAAAATTTTGTCTGGAAAATGTCCTTTGACCAAATTTCTTAATTATATCTATCTGTTCCACTCTCTTTCTGATAACTATTCACTTTTTTCTTTGTTATTGTACATTTTTATTAAACATTTTCTGAAAAAGCCAAGCTCTTGCAGGCATTCCAAGCAAACATTTGGACTTAATTTTTCCAAATTTCTCTTCTCATTTTCTTCATCATGCCACTGAAAATTTATTGTGAGAAATACAATGTGAATAAAGGAAAAAAAAAAAAAAGAGGGAAAATAATAATAGAAAATTTAATATTTAGAGGTATCATAAAAATAGAAAAACTATAAAACAATAAAAAGCAAAAACATCATTAAAAGATGTTTTACATTTATTTTAATTTTATTAAAATATATGTTTTCTATAAAAATATTTTATTTCTAAAATTTCACTTCCAATATAGTTCTTGCTATAGTTTTCTATAAAAATATTTTATTTCTAAAATTTCACTTCCAATATAGTTCTTGCTATAGTTTATCTATATCTCTGTTTGCTATTTTAACAATACACCTTGCTGTTTCACCTATATATACATATATATATATATATATAATATAATAAGCAGTCTTGTTTACTTAGTTAATTTTAGTTCACAGTCAAGCATTTAAAGGTATTTAAAACATTTGGGTCAAAATCTTATTTTCAGACCTATCTGACCATACACGTTCAATTTAATGTAATGAAACAGTAATTCACAGCTTTACACTATGCAATAGGACAGTTTTACGTCTTTACATAATTTCAAATTACATATGAGAAATACCGTAACTCATATAAATGCATTTCAAAAGCATGATCAATTACACTGCATTCCCCAGCCACTGAAATACAGTTTTATAGCACCAATAACAAA
This sequence comes from Oxyura jamaicensis, assembly GCF_011077185.1. Taxonomy (NCBI): domain Eukaryota; kingdom Metazoa; phylum Chordata; class Aves; order Anseriformes; family Anatidae; genus Oxyura; species Oxyura jamaicensis. Next base: position 6,708,882 of record NC_048926.1, on the reverse strand, counting down.
TGTAATAAAAATGTATTTCCTTATTTGGTCTTTTTTAAAGGGAAGACAAAAAAACAACCAACCAACTAACCAACCAAAAAATAAATAATAATAATAATAATAATAATGATAATAATAATAATAATAATAATAATAATAAACTGTAGCTGAGAATTTTTATCTTCAAAGTTACTTTCTTTTTTTTTTTTTTTTTAAAAAAATGGTTTATTTGTTTGTAAATTGCATAATAAAAGAACAGACAGTATTGACAAAATTAATTCCAAAATAAATGGTTGTTGTTGTTTTTTTATCTGCCAATAAAGCACAAGCTTGACTGGAGTTTGAAAAATGGCCTAATAAAAGGAAATTACTTACTTACAAAAATGTGAGAACTGATAAAAGGGTTGTTTTACTTATGTCATTTAATAGCTGATTTGAAGAATTGTAAATTTCTGTCATTTGATTTTGATTTGGAATAACCTTATCTGATTATTTTTTTTTTATTTTTTTTTTAACAGGAAATAGGAAATATTCTAGAATGGGATTTATATCTATATCTATATATATATTAATGTATACTTGATACACATTTATTTCACCAGCCAGTTCTCATCTTTCCTCTCCACTTGCTGCACGGAGGCTTTTATCTTCAAAACTTTTTTCTTCCCTGCTGATACACAGGCTGGGAGAGAAGGGAAACTTCCTTACTAAGGAAGGGGGTAAATTAGCCTGTAGAACTTCTTTTATGAGGTTTGAAAGATTTTCACTGACCTTTGACTGACTGAGGAAGTTGATGTTTGTGTGGATCACATACATCAATAATTCTGTGATTCCTTTTTCCCAGGTCTTTGAAATCACACACACTTTGGTCCCAGAACTTGTCTGGGTCAGTACATCACCTAACAAGGAGACTGTGGAAGCAGATCAGCAAGGCTGCCTGGGTCTCCTGACATGTGGAGTTTGGGAAACTGGGGATGAGTGCTGGGGGTGAGTGCTGGGGGTGAGTGCCTCTTCCATCTGAATGCTTTGATTTCCTAATCTCATACAGGCAGAGAAACCATAAAGATCCATGGTGTGCCAATGGAATTTCTTGTTCAGCAGTATTTTCAAAATTCTTCCTGAGAACTGTGTGGTCAGTCTGTATAACCTCATGTTCTTGCAAGTTCCATTGTTGGTCTGTTTGACAGTGGACTGCTGGTAATGCTTTTGTACCTATCCTCAACATAGGATTCACTCCAGTAGATGTTTGTGAATAAATTAAAAATACTGCATTAAAAGCAGTTAGATGGTGTGGTTTATTGGTTCATTTTGCCATGTATTACCTTTTTAACATCAGTATAATAGTTTATGATTTTCAGTAAAAATATATCAGACAACTAGTTAAGGTTGGGATATTACACCCATAATGTCCAATATCAGAAAGAACTGATTTTGTCTTGTGCCTTTGATTATCTCTGCAGTACCAGTATTAAAAAGAAGTAATTTACAGTTCCTTGACAACTTCCATACCAGAATACTTGTAAAGTGATCATCTGTAACTCCTTCAGAGTAGGGAAATGACTTTCAAGTTCTTGCCCTGTAAATATTTTCAGTTTGAAGTTAAGATATCCTCAAAAGATGAAGACAGTTTATATGTGTAATTTACACAACCTGCACACAGTTTGTCTACAGAGTGCTAGGAAAAGCTGAAGCCTGAAAACCTTTTGTGTAGAAATAAAACCTTTCTTAGTATTTAGATGGTGGTGCCTAGCACTGGGGATTGTTGTAATATTTGCAGCAAATGCAATTTTTACAACTGTGGAATTCTTAAAAAAAAAAAAAAACAAAAAAAAAAAACATAGAATTCAACATGTTCCTGATATGTTTAGGCTGAGTTGTATGTAGTAGGAGCATTTGTGAAAAATGGATCTTCAGATGTTGAAACATCAGTAGGTCTCAGAAGTTAGGGTTGTGTATTCACTCTTCTTTCATATATTTTCACTCATGTTTCAGTGTTTCAGGAAAACTGAGTACATGGCACACAAATGCCAGTTCAGCTAACCAAAACTCTAATAATAGATATACTTTATTATTAAAAACAAAACCGAATAAACAAATAAACTATATGAACAATACTATTTCTTCATAAGTATTTTTACCTTGACTCACAAGCCTATCTTAGCTTCATTCTAATGATTTACTTAGTTCCTTGTCATTGTTATCCTACATAATGATCAAGACAAAATTTTAGAATAAAATCATTTCATCCAATTTCTTTGCCAAAAGGCATAACCAGAACTATAGATTGCTTTTTGTTTGTATGTTGAGGTCAGATTAATTAATATTATTAATAATAATAAAAAAAATCTCAGTTATATTACTAAAGTTATTTAAAATATCTGAAAAGGCACTGTAATCAAATATTTTGATTGCACAAAACACCTCTTAGATCAGTTCAAGATCAAGATCAAGAAATGGATATCTGTGCAATAAACCAACATCCATATCATATTGGTGACACAGAACAACCTTAACTAGTTGTCTGATATATTTTTACTGAAAGTTCTCATCCTTTGTGGAAGGATACTGCTATATAAGAGTAATTATAATATTTTCATATACCATGGTATTTCTGTGACATCTTATTTTCAAGTATCTTAGCATCAAGTATCAAGTATCTTAAACTAAATCTTAGTTTAATGTTTTTCAGTGTCCTGAAAAAGAAGTGTCCCTTCCACTGCCTAATTAGAACTTTCCATTTTTCATCCCAAGTCTCCAAATAGGGAGTTGAGAGAAAAGTTTTGTTAGACTGAAAGAAAGTCTCATCGGAGACTATCTCTAAAAAAATTTTTTCTGCTTCCCTCATGTGATCATCCCCGTTCAACATGATGTACCAATTGTTAGAATAATGTTCACACATCAAAATTAAGAGCTTTTCATTTTTCCCATTTCAACTCATAGTAGATTTATAAAAGCAAATTTAATAAAATGGAGTTCCTTAGTGCCAATATTGTCCTTGAAAATTGTATTTGGACTTTTGTAAGAAGATACCTGAATGACTCATCAACAGATCATATAACCTCATAGCAGCTTTGGAGAACTGGAGCAGCTCATGTTTTTAATTCTAAAAGACAGATCTTCAGTCCCTGGTAGTTTGGCCATTGGTATTTGTTATTAAAATCCTGAATGTTAAAACCTTTCTCTTTGGAAAAAGTATTTCTTTATTCTTGCTCTCTCTTGACAGTTAGTTTTTCAATTCTGCCTCTGTAAGTAAGCCATATTTTGTAAGCCATATTTAAGTCTTACGAGGAGCGGCTGAGGGAGCTGGGCTTGTTCAGCCTGGAGAAAAGGAGGCTCAGAGGTGACCTTATCACTCTCTACAGGTACCTCAAGGGAGGCTGTAGCGAGGAGGGTTGGTCTGTTCTCCCACGTGCCTGGTGACAGGACGAGGGGGAATGGGCTAAAGTTGCACCAGGGGAGTTTTAGGTTGGATGTTAGGAAGAACTTCTTTACCGAAAGGGTTGTTAGACACTGGAACGGGCTGCCCAGGGAAGTGGTGGAGTCCCCATCCCTGGAGGTCTTTAAAAGATGTTTAGATGTAGAGCTTAGGGATATGGTTTAGTGGGGACTGTTAGTGTTAGGTCAGAGGTTGGACTTGATGATCTTGAGGTCTCTTCCAACCTAGAAAATTCTGTGATTCTGTGATTTGTGTATTAAAAGCCTATGCACTTATAGAAACATTGCATGACAGCTCTCCTACAAAGTTCCTACAGTTGCCTGGTTCTGAAGTATGAATGATAACAAATCCCTAGAAATGTAACAGTTCAAATACTGAAAATAACTACATAAAACATTTTATGAATGAGTTTATGAAGTACATCTTTTGGATCTCTTGTAATAATTGTCCTTTTTCATTATTTCAGCATTTTTTCATCTGTATTATTATTAAGTTGTTATTTTATTAGCCTTAATTATGCAAAATGATATTTAAATGAAAAAAAAATAATAAAAAAATGTGGGTTTTTGAAGCCAAAGATACAGTGAATTTTAAGGTATCAAAATGCCTGCAAGGCATCAGAATCTAGTGGAACAATGACTATTTTAAAGGCAGTTTAGGCATGGTTGAAGTGAACCTGGTCTGAAGGAGAACATTTATGGAGAACACATATATTTCCTTTCCTTCTCCATCAAATTAGATCATAGTATCAGAATAATATTTTATTTTATTTTATTTTATTTTATTTTATTTTATTTTGCTTTATTTTACATATAACAGACTAAATAGAGTGGCACATGAGCAAACAAGATACATCTGATTCAGTTCTATGCCCGCACTCACCACTTTAGAACACCTTTGCAGACAAAATTAAAATTCAGATATTTGAAAGAGAAACAGACATCTAAAACACAACAGATGACTTGTGCCTTACAGATGTAGCACTACAGATGTCTAAAATTGGTCTTATGCTGTTCAGCATCTCTTATATTCCAGATGAGGTCAAAGACAGCTTGAAAAGGAACCTTGTATTTTCAGAACTAAAAAGCAGAGAACTGGCCTAGGGACAGAGATTGTTCAAGACATGTAATCAGTATAGTTGCAACAGCATTTTGGTGTCCCTAGGAGGACATGCATTTCTTTGGTAGAAAGCTGGAGAGAGCCTGTGAGAGTTCTGCCTGTGAGAGTTCATTTATCGGAACTAGAGTAATGGAGACATGCAGAGAGGGAGCATCTTCTCTCTGTGGCTGGAGGAACTGCCATACTCTTGAATGAAACTGTGTGCTGAAATTATTGATAACAGTAACCCGTAACTGCACTGTTGGTGGTAGCTTCAATATTAGCAGGCATGTTATTTAATTCTGGTTTCAGAAATGGAGTGTGAAAATCATGAAGTTAAGGTGTGGGGGCAATTCGTCTAGCTGACCTTTACATTCTTCAGCACAACAGAAATTAGTATATGGGCCAGAGCTACCCTGCAGTAATGACATTTTGTGACTTCTCACAAAGCCTTAGGACTACTTGATGTATAAAACTGATTTAGTAATGAAATCCTAAAGTGAGAATGTTGACAAGGTGAGACACTGTCACTGTTGTCCCCTTGCCACACCATCTTGTCATTGTCATCTTTTGCCACCTGCTCTGTAGTATATCTTCTGCAAGTTACAGTGTCTACTGAACTAAGAGCTATCTAGTAGGTAGTACCAGAAAGCACCCCTTTGCAAGGCTCAAAAGCCTACCTGTAATATAAGGTAGCACAGTACTATCAACTCTATTAAATTTTCATCTCCTCTTAGGAATAAGATCACTTGAAGATGTTTGGAGATTGTCCATGAAAATGAAACGGATGATAAAAGTGTTATGTTTGATCAGAAGCTACAAACAGTTGGTCCTTCAGAAATGTAACTTTTTATCACCTTTTTCTAACATCATGGTGCATAGATATATTTCTTATATTGTTATTATATAAAATTAAAATTTTGAGTGAAATAAAAAGTTGTCTGTTATAGTCTTCTGGGGCTGAATGTATGAAAAATGACCAGCTTTCTATGATGTACACTGTCAGGAGGCTGACATGAGAAGAACACTAAGTGCTTTTCTAAGAACAGTTCTGTTCTCAAGTTTCATGTAGTACAAAAAGAGTTTCGTGCAGAACTGTTGGAATTTTCTGGACTCCAGGGGCTGGTTACAAGGGTACTTGATGATGAAGCACCAGAAGCAGCAGGAGCTCTTGTGATTAGGGGAGGCAAAGTATGATCTAATTAGATATGCAGTATTAATGCAACCAGTTTGATACACATTGTGGCAAATAAATGTTCCACAGATGTGACATCTATGTCTTTGTTTCTTTTTTAAAAATAGAGCCGCTGGAAAAAAAAAAAAAAAAAAAAAAAAAAAAAAAAAAAGTGAATTAGTCAAGTATTTTTATTCCTTTATCCTCACAAAGCAATGTACTGAAAGTCTAACTTAAATTGGAAGAATTAATCATTTGCACTTTTTATTACCCATAAGAACTAAGTGGAGGAAGGTACAAAGTCAAAAACTTTGGACAGAACTTGCAGAATCCAATAATCATCAATAGGAGCTTTAAAAAGAGCTTCTGTAAAGGAAAATAGTGTTCCATGTGTGCTCACATTCAACAGGTGAAATTCTAATGTATTAAATCACTTGCCTCAAGAAGGAAATTTAGTTATCGGTTTCTCTGTATCCTTCAGAATTAGAAAGTACTTACTGAGGACACTGAGATAAATAATAATAATAGTAATAATAATAAAAACCTGGTGTGATTTCATTTTGTTATTAAAGCAAATACTATTCAGAGAAAGGAAGTCTACATTGAAAATACTATATATACAAGAACTTTATTTTCTTGAAGGCATCATCAGTTTGATTTAAGTTAAAATCTACAAGTATGCTGAATATTTTATCTAAGAGGTCTGGCTTACCATGCCATTCCTGCAACTCAGAATGGTAACCATTATGTTGTTTTGTTTTGTTTAGATTTTTTTTCATTTTTTTTTGTCTCTATTTTCTTTCTTTTCCTTTATTTATACATTTATTTATTTTTCCAAATCACTGCTGTCTACTATGTCGGGAAAAAAAAAACAAAAAAAAAAAACAACAACAACAAAAAACTATAAACCTAAATTATAGCCAATCAGATTGTACTCACAGCTGAACTACTAGACAAATTGCAGCTCATGAAATTTGCCATGGGTCAGGAGTCTGAGTAATTTAATTTTAATCAGTCTTATCTGAAGCAGAGATGCCACTACAGCAAGATTTGTAGCAACTGAAACCTGATGGAGAGAACACATCAAGGGATATAAAGTTGTAGCATTTATTTTATTATACCCTGAGCAGTTTCCATACTTAAGCTGAGTCTGAAATATTAACAGAGATCTTAGAATTATCATCTAGCTTGAAATGTATTATCATTTGAAGCTTACAGTTTACCAAGGCTATTTATTACCAGCACAGTTAAACTGTCTCTATTTATATCACAAGAATGTGTTTACCTGATGGATCTGTACATTTTTACACACAACAAGGACTTAACCCATCCACAGTTTTCTCTTTTACTCTCTTCCTTTGGGTTTGTATTGTCGTCTGTTTCACAAGTAGAATAAAAGTATATCTCAGCTGCACAGAACAGAAAAATGGTTTTGTTGTTGTTGTTTGTTGTTGTTGTTTGTGTTGTTTTGTATTAAGGACCATCATAGAATCTTTCAGCAGCAACTAAAATTGTTAATAAAAATTAAATTAAGATTTTCCTCAATTTACTTGTATTTCGTAATCAGAGCTCTGCATGCCAATTAGATTATAGCTGTAGGGAAGAGCTGATCTTAACACATGAGGAATCATTGTGCGTAAAAGGATAAAGTTTATTTTAAAAGTTCATTTCTAATTTCTTGGGTAAGTTTAAAAGGCTGGAAGTAGTTATGAGGTTTTGCATGTAATAAGTTTTAAAATACAGATCTGTAAGTATTACAGCCAAACAATAAAGAAGCCAAAATACTGGTTTTCCCTGCTAGAATTTGGAATCAAGTTCAGTCATATATAGTTTGTGAAACAGTACTTAGTGAAGAAAAAGCATTAACAGCATTGCTTAAAAAACATTAAAAGCATTGCTTCCTTGTCTTACACAACTGATCAAAGCTTAGAGTATGTGGAATTGCGCTGAATGGCTATAATTCTTTTTATTAAAAATAAAATATTTAGATTCATTATTCTATCAAAGCCAATTCAATTTCTCTGTCCTTTAAGGGCTTGCCTGTGGTGAGTTATTGGACTTGATATAAACAATTCTGTTAAAATTATCTATGATTTTTTTAAATCAATATAGCTGTATTAGTACTAGTCATTATGTAAATTTATTTATGTAAGTTATGACATAGAGTGAGGAATGACACCTTCTACTGGTACCACATACTCTCTGTCCTGCTTCAAGTACCCATACACTACATCAGAACTGACAAACAAATAAAAGCAACTTGTTAATTTGGGGTTCGAAATGCAAAGAGTAAGTCAAGATGAGAAGTGTAGGATTAACCTCTAATAACTACATAGATATGAATAACCCCAGCTAGATTTTGATGACTTTTCTAATTCAAGCTATCTGTGTAAGCATTTATTTTGTTTTTCTTTTCATAAAACATATTATTCTGATCATGTAATCACACCCGGACTGTTATCTGTGAATATATATAATATTTTAGAAATATGCCTCAATTATCACTGGTATACAATTAATGGAATCTATCACATTGTAAGAAGCACCTAAATTGAAATAATAGCTGGATTTAACACTGAGTTTAAGAGGTGTACATGTAGTTTATAGAAATATTTACTGTGCATAAGGATTTCATGATCCACATCTCTCACATATTTCTTTCAACTCCAGCATTTTTGCTTTTTATTAAAAAAAAAAAAAGAACATACTTGCTTTATGTATTTTGTGTGTGTATCATTTTTTTTCCTTTTTTTTTTTTTTTTGCAGTGTTTTATGTATTTTATGTATTTTTTTTTATTATTTTTTTTAAAAAAAGTTAAAACATAAAGAGGGAAGGAATGACATTCCATTCATCTGAAAAGGAAATTGAAGTAAATTATATTTCAGTTAAACCAAAAGTTTAAAATAAAATGTATTTAATGTATTTAATGTATTAAAATAAAATGTAATAAAATATAATAAAAATGTAATAAAATGTAATAAAAAGTATTAAAATAAAATGAGACAAAATTCTCTTTTTGCTGGGAGGAAAGGGGGAAGAGGGCTTATGTTAATCCAAAATTGCAATGCAGAGTTTGCATTTTGTTCTCCATGCAAAGGTTCCTTTCCTTATAACAGGATTATTTGAAGACAAGTTATTACTATTATTGTTATTGTTATTATTTGGAAATATTGTTGGGAAGAAATAGATCTAACCCTAAAGAAAGTGTATTCTCATAAAAACAGCAGGTTATCTACTGAGAGAAAGAGTCAAGTGTGCCACTATGTCAGTAAAAGTTCACAACTAAGAGAGGTAGGAACCAGACCAACTGAGATAAAACACCTCGTTATATATCCTGCGGAAAGCAGTGCTAAACATGGAAAATAGAAAAGAAGTCAAGCCTAGACAGAGATAAAAGTATAAGATATGAAAAACAGAACTACTTTATGGTCCGCAACTGCAGCTCAACCAGCCAGCAGGACATATAATAATTGCAGCTTAGAAGATCATGATCTTTGTGCTGTGACTGTAAAGTATCCAAAGAGCTTCACTAAACTCATATTGTTGCATTTATTTGTCATATTAATTACTTTTCAAATCAATGACCAATTTGATTCTTGCTATGTTTCCCTGAAAAACTGATAAGCTAGCGTTGAAGACAAAAACAATCTAACCAAGG
>NC_048926.1:6669227-6699436 GCF_011077185.1 Oxyura jamaicensis | reverse complement strand
AGAAAGAAAGAAAGAAAGAAAGAAAGAAAGAAAGAAAGAAAGAAAGAAAGAAAGAAAGAAAGAAAGAAAGAAAGAAAGAAAGAAAGAAAGAAAAGAAAGAAAGAAAGAAAAACAGGGTAAGAGTTATATGATGTGTCTGCAAAATCTATTTACTTCAAAAGCTTTTATTATTATTATTATTATTATTATTATTATTATCATTTTGTTGACAATACTGGACAACTATCCCAGATAAACACAGTTACATGTTAGATTTCCATTCTTGGACAAATTAGTCCCAAATTTGGATCCAAATCCAAAAAATGTACTTCACTGAACAGTCACAAACTACTTAAAATAGCTCCAATAGCTTCCAAAGCAGATTAAACTGAAGTAGCTCCAATAGCTTCCAAAGCAGAATTAAACAAACTTTGTTTCTAGTTAGAACAATTATTATTGTTTCACAGGTACAATGGATACCATTAAGAAAAAATATTAGCCTTTAAGGAAAAGTAAATTCAAGGGAGATGCTGATTTCTGTGTTGATGGCAATAAATAAACAAACAAACAAATAAATAAATAAATAAAATAATATTAATGCTTTGGTTGATTATTTAACCATGGGTCTCTGTTACATCTTTTTCAGAACTTATCATAACTACGACGTCCATTATGGAAAAGATCTGATGTTCCCAAACTTCCCACAAAATATAACCCAGGAGTGACATGCGTTCAAGACATTTACTAAGTTAAAAATAGATGTGAAGGTAACACACATGGAACATAGGATTCATCTGTGTCAAAACTCATACATTGTATAGAAAAGTTGTTTTGTTATAATTTTTCTTTCAAAGTGCTGGCAGTTTCTTACCAGCACTTCCTAAACTATTCCAATGTGGCTTTTCCCGTCATAAAACTCTTGATTCTTGCCACTGTCTTCCTTCTGTCATGGGCTTTCACAACAGAGTTTTCTCAGCTAGATCGTTTATTTCAGAGGAGAATTTAAACAGAAATTGTTGAAGAAGCATTGAAATGTTCTCTTCCCTCCACTCCTAAAAGTGGAATATAAAACTAAAAAAACATAATCTTGAAATTGGCATACTTATTATCAGTATACTTATTATCAGTAAATAGCAAAAAAAAAAATAAATAAATAAGTAGATAGATAATAAAACACTTAGAGAAAAACACCAGGAAAAAAAAAATACAGAATATATGTAAATATTTATACACCATGACATGCTATTCTAACTAAACACTTTTTTAAGAGGAAATTATCATGATTCAGGAACTTAGACTGTAAGAAAAAGAAAAATCAGGGAGTTCTTCCAATTGTGCATCACCTTAATGATAATAAAGGTGATGTTCTTGATCAGTAGTTATAGATAAGAATCTGTCTTTGCCAACTGTAGAGCAAAAATACCGTTAATGCATAAATACTATGTTATTGTTCCCTTCTAGCATCTACAAAGAGCTTGTTTCAGTTGATAAGAATATTTGTATTTGTTACAAGTATTTGTTATCGGGTTTACTTTTTAAAAATAACGATAATTTATTTATTTATTTTTATTTTTGGCTCAGTAACTGTATCTCATATATCACCCAGGAGCATGATATGCTAGAAAACAATGCATACATATATGTATATATGTATATACAGGTGTATATATTTACATTAGCAGACACTTATAGACTTAATATTTATAAAACATTGCATGGAAAGTTGTGACATTGTGCTAAAACTTTTATAGAAATAGATTCTGTTTATTTTCTTAAAACTGTCTTGAAAACTGGAAGAATACAATATGAAATAAACCTACGAAGTAAGGAAAGAGTTTTAAGGGAAAGAGTTTTAAGAACATTCAAAAAGTTGTGTTTTCATTAAAACATAAACCTATAAATTAATTAAAGTTAAAAAATAACTCCCCCAAATGATGTATTGGAAATACACAATTCAATTTTCCAGTCTTTAATAGTTAAAAGTAAGAACTGATTCTAAACAAAATTTTATCAAAACAGATACAACTTCAAATAAAAAAGTTTTTTTTTTTTTTTTTTTTTTTTTTTTTTTTTTTTTTTTTCCCCTGGAAACTTTTTCCTGTAATTACGTTTTCTGATGGAGACCTTCTTATTCATTTTCGTTTTTTGTTTTGTTACCTTTTTTATGAACAACTACAGAAGATATATATATTAACCCTTTCATTTCTGGCATCTTTCCTGTCAATTTATGACAATATATGGTATTTTCAAAGACATTGGTGGATTCCTGAGAGCAAAGAAAATCTTCAGAGAATAGGTACGATTTTCCCCTTGAAAATGGTCTGAATTATACCAGTTTTCTATCACTAATGTAACTTTCCATGGTGTTCCATGACACACATTTAAAACACAGAGAAAAAGCTACTTTAACTGTTGCTGTTAAGTCCCAACCACCTGACAGAATGTATTATCCTCAAGAGCACTGACAGAGTAGGTTTTAAAAACATGATTAAAAGGGTCACAAAATATCAAGGAGCAAAAGAAAAGAAGGAAGCAATAGACATGCTAATTAGAGTTTTAAAACTAAAGTATTATATTTAATACCTGATTTATATATATATATATATTTTTAATTTTTTTCCCAGATATTTATATCCACTGAAACAATGTCATCAAAATGTAACCTCAGTTCATATTTCCAAGGTACTGATTACTGACAATATGTGTATATGTGTATTAGAAATAAAAATTCATAGTTAAAATATATATTTTCTGCAGTTTTAGTAACATTTAGCTTGTACATTTAATGATTTTTATTTTGTCTATGTGACACACACACACACAAAAAAAAAAAAACAAAAAAAACAACTATTTCTTCACCATGTTCTACAGAAAAAATAAATAAATAAATAAATAAATAAATGAATAAAGAAAGAAGGAAAGATCTGTTTCCACCAGAGATCTTTTTGTAACATTTTGAAATAGCTATGCCAATGTAAAATCACACTGGGACAAGGTATATGTGTTTCTTACACCACTTTGACCAGGCAATCTCAACACTAAAAACCCTTCCTAGGGCTGACTTTGAATACCTACATCAATGTTTGAACAACATTGTCCAAACTTCACACCGTGCAACATCCACACCTAGATAGTTACTAACCATAAAAAGCTAATCTTTTTCATTAATGATCTACTTGGAGAAACTGTGTAAAAGTTATGCCTGCTAAGGAAATCATCTGTATTCTGTCTATAGAAAGTAGAGAGAAATTGGTTTCCTTGGGTGAATTTTATCCCATACTAAAATGAAATGTCTTACAGACATATTTAGATATTTAATATCAGACAAGACTAATCCTGACTTGAGTTGTTAACTTTAGAGCAATTAGATGGAAGATGGATGAATTAGTTTTCTGTTTATGTTCTCTAGCTAAATACTTATACTAAATATAACTCATTTATAAAACAGTAAAGCTATAGACGAAGGAATTCAGTCTGATTCAGCAATGAGCTCCCAGATCCTTGGAAAAGACTGTAGACAAATATTTTTGGCCAAAAAGAAAGGTCAGCAGAAAAAAAAAAAAAAAAAAAAAAAAAAAAAAAAAAGAAAAAGTTTTTTTAGTATTTTTATAAAACAGAAAATAGGAACTGCCTTATTTATTTATTTATTTATTTATTTTTCTCCTTTTGTCATGTAGTGATTAAATCAGAGAGATGGAATTTACTTGTTAGTGCAAACACAATAAAGATTTTTAGAGACAGATGAAACAGCAGTGAAGGTCACAAAAGTATCAAAAATTAAGTGCATGTATTTCTTTTCATAAGGTCAAATTTGAAGTCAAGAAGGGCATGTAAAGTAACACTATATATTCAAAAAAAAAAAAAAATAGAATGGAAGAAATATATGGAATGATGCAGCATTCATTTCTAGGGCAATATGCTGCATTCAGAACAATCAGATCCATGTGGTGACCACTGCATGAAGGCATGAAGGTTCACTGGAGGTTGTTCAACTGGCACATACAAAAGATGCACCAGCACTCATAAAACAAAAGTTGAATGAACAGACAATAAAAGCCTAACTGCAAGAGGCAGTTAAATGATAAAGAGATGCTGCAGCACAGAACTTGCTTAGGTAAGAACTTTCTGCCCAGTGCCACTCCATTATGATTAATGTGTGCACATGCAAACTTTATGAAAAAGATAATGAATTGATTGTGTTCCTAAACGATGCCATTTTAGACCTGTTTGGATTCCTGCCCTCCCCAGGGAGCAGATGACCACAGTCTGTTAGCTTAAACAAATGAACATTTAATGGTCGTCTTTCTGCCAGCCAAGTGGAAAAGGGGAAACATTTATCAAGAGAAGGGAGGAAAAAACTGATCTAGCTGGCTATTCATCTGGGATATAGGTGCTGCAAAGTGGCTATTGAAAAGGGAAAACTGCAGCAGTTACCATGCCAAAATCACTTCAGGCATTGTTTAAAAATTGGAGGTCACAGAATCCATATCTGAGAGAATTTCAACTACAGGGTTTCTGAGAACTCACAAGGCAACAAAGGTTACTTTAATTACTTAAGCACACAAAAATACAGGCAGATGTATATTATGTTCTTGATGTAGTTACTCTGTTTTGGTTTTGATTTTGTGCCTAGTGTTCTCTTTAGTGAAACTGGGAAATATCACAAAAGCTTTTAACATTATAAAGCGTATATATATACATACATATATATATATATAATATAATATATATATATTCTTTAAATGTATTTTGCTTTCCATATTGTTTAATATATATATATTTAAATATATTTAAATTTATCTCCTCCAGTCCATTACTATTATTCTTAATAGATGGGTTCCTTAAACAAAGCAGATATCTAAAAATAGAGTATCTTTCTATATACTGAAATTTCATTTCTTTTGAAGGAAGTGAACACTAGACTAATTCAAACTGAACACCCAGTTTAGGATTGTTAAAATGACACAGAACCTTTGCCATAGACATGTCCATATTTCTTGCTGGTAAATTATAGAAATATAAAACAAACAAACAGACAGACAAAAAAGAGCATAAGAAATTAAACAAATTCTGTTACATGGTATGTGTTGGGGTAGAATTTTATTTTATTTTATTTTTTCACCTTGAGGATAATGAAACAAGGAAACAGGAACCCCAAAAAATCATTGTTTATTCATCTTTGGAAATATTATAAACCTGATCAGATAAGGCCCTAAGCAACTTGATCTAACCTCAAAGTTATCTCTCACTTTGAAGTTGGAGTATGTGACCTGTAAAAGTCTCTTTCAAGGTAAATTATTCCAGGATTGTATGATTCTGTCATCCTAAATAAGTGATGTACATACACTCACTTATAGTTAAAAATCATATTTAGGCAGAAAAATTCAATTAAAGAAAGATGCATGCATACATTCATGACAGGGTAGAAACTAGCACCAACACTTTTACTATCTTCTTGCTAATATAAGAAAAATAGATACAAATTTAGATAGGTCTTTTTTAAAAAAATAAAAAATAATAAATTATAATTTAATGAAAACAACAAATCAAAGCTTCTCAATCTTTTAAATCAAAGATGTTATTATTATACTAAATTCAACTCCAGCTCTGTTCAAGAATAATGGTTTATATTTTATGATTTTTTTTTTAATCTTTTTCTCCCTGAGACACAACAGAAACAATACTTCATTATCCTGACTGTGCAGAACTAATCTTTACAACCTCATTTACCCAGGTATAGTGGTTCATCTCCAGCTTAGAAATCTCCCATTTTGAAAACTTGATTATTCTAGGAATGGCTTTCCACACATATGTATCATAACGAGAAGAATTATTCATGCAAACTTTCTATATGTTATAAACATGGCTTAGAAGTATTAGACATTTATATACAGAACTCTGGGTAATGCTGAACCGAAGGTTGGCAAGCACAAAGAATGACAACTACACAGCAAAAAAAAATTGAAATGACTGGCAATTTCATGGGGTCTTTATTCAGCAAAGGCAATTGGGTGTTCAGTTTTATGTCTCTAATAATAATAATAATAATAATAATAATAATAATAATAATAATAATATAGTATTTCCTGTGGAACCGCTTTGTTCTAATATGGTATTGAGATACTGGCTGAGAAATATTTTAAAGAGGAATACTGCACATTTTGGATAAGTCACCCTCTTCTGTTAATAATTTCTTGATATTCCCAAAATTGCCAGACAAATCTTTTTGAAATAAGTGTAGTCCTTTTTTAGGATATTTCATCAATGTTGAATGTCCAGCCAAACATATTTACAGTTTAATTTACAGAAAGTTTTAATCATCAAGGTGTACTCCATGATTTTAACAACCTCAGAGTTATGTGATGGAAACTTTCATTAAGGCTTTCACTGAAGTTGACTTACAGTTTTCCACAAGACAAGCTGGATTATAAATGTGAGTTATTACAAAGTTATGAATGAGCTGTATCATTTAAGCTCAACTCTGTCAAAAATGTTCTGTCAAAAAATGTTCTGAGAAAGAAGAACGCTATTAGACAATGTTTTTGTTTGTTTGTTTGCTAGATTTTGTTAAGATTTTTCTTTTCAGACTACCTGGAGAAACACAACTCCAGTTAGCAACATAAACCAGATGCTTAGCTCATTTGTCCTGCTAACTACATCTTTTCTTTGTAAATTATATACATGCTAAACTATTTAAAACATAACTCAGGTGGTTGGTGAACCACAGCATCTGCAACTCCTCAGATAAAGAGGATACACTTACTCATCTGCTCTGTATCCATCTGCCTGCTAAATTTGGATTGACTGCTCACTGTCCAAATTGATAGAATAGTTCCTGGAGAATTGTTTCTCTCAAATCTTTTTTGTTCTCCATCACACTCTCTTTTTGTAAAACAGGTTAGTTGTCCTTTGTTAAGTTAATATGACATGATCTAAGATGAACTGTCATTTAATGTCAGAAATAAGAAGGAAAACATTTCTGAACAGAATCCTTATGTGATTTTATTTCATAGAATCACAGAATCACAGAATCATAGAATAGCTTGGATTGGAAGGAACTTAAAAGATCATCTAGCTCCAATCCCTCAGCCATGGGCAGGGATGCCACCCACTAGATTAGGTTGCCTAGGGTCTTGTCCAACCTGACCTTGAACACCTTCAGAGAAGGGGCATGTACTACTTATCTGAGCAACCTGTTCCAGTGCCTCACCACCCTCTAAGTAAAGAATTCACCACTAACATCTAATATAAATCTTCCCTGTTTAGTTTAAAACTGTTCCACCTAGTGTTCTATCACTATCTGCCTGTGTGAAAAGTTGTTCCCCATTTTTTGTAGTCCCTCTTTAAGTATTGAAAGGCTGCAATGCAGTCTCCATACAGCTTTCTGTTCTCCAGGCTCAACATCCCCATCTCTCTCAGCAATTCTTCATAGAAGAGGTGTTTCTAGCCCTCTTTGCGGACCTCCTCTGTATCCACTCTAACACATCCACATCTTTCTTTTACTGGGGGCCCCTGACCTAGATGCAGTACTTTGGGTGGGGTCTCATGAGGACAGAGTAGAGAGTGAGAATTCCCCTTCACAAGGGAAACAATCACCTCCCCTGACCTTCTGGCCATGGCTCTGCTGGGCTTTTAGTAAACTGAGCATTTCCTTGGGCTTTTAGCAGATTGAGTACTGAATTGCTAAATAGTTGCTAATAATTGCTAATAAATAATAAGCATGGGGATCATGTAATACTCAGAACATTTCCCTTAGTGTGAATTACAGCCACTTTTGACTTGTTCAACAGGGCCTTGAACGTATTTTTTCAGGCCTTATGGGATTCTATTTATGAGAATCTTGTAAATATCAATTGATGAAATTCCAGATAAATTTATTTTGATAAACCTGTTTTGTTGTTGTTGTTTTAAATGTACTCAAAATAGAGACTAGTCATTATCCTTTTTGTCCCTTCCTATGCACAGATATTGGCTGATTATCAGGTGATGTAACTCAGTGTAGAGTCACCGTCTTCAATGGAAAAAAATGATCATTTTTGCTACCAGATAATCTTAAAATTAAAATTGTTTTGCCATTTGTGACTTTAAGAGATCTTGTAAATTTTTAGGAATAACTTGAAAGGTATTTTCTTTTTGGTTTCATCACTGTATATATGCAGTAAAGATCAATGAAAATTATATAAAGAAGGAGAGAATTAAGATCTACATTCATATAGAAAATTGCATCCTGAAGGATCTTTCAGGTAGAACAAAGGTTGACAATTTCAGGGTAGAAAACTAAAACTGTGACAAATTACAGCAAGACTCTTAATCATATTAATCTTAGAAAACTAGAATCATAGAATATCCTGTGTTGGAAGGGAATCACAAGGATCTTCAAGTCCAAATCCTGGGTCTGCACAGGACCACCTAAAAATCAGACCATCTAGCCAATGTCACTCCCGTCTTCAAGAAGAGCAAGAAGGAGGATCCAGGACACTACAGGCCAGTCAGTCTCACCTCTGTCCCTGGAAAGGTGTTGGAACAGTTTGTTCTAGATGCCGTCTCCAAGCAATTGGAAGAGAAGAATGTTTTGAGGAGTAGTCAGCAAGGATTCACCAAGGGGCAGTTGTGCTTGACTAACCTCATTGCCTTCTATAATGGCATCACCAGCTGGGGGGAGAACAGTGAATATCATCTACCTTGACTTTAGCAAGGCTTTTGATACTGACTCCCATGACATCCTACTAGCAAAGCTGAGAAAGTGTGGGATAGAGTGGACATTAAGGTGGCTTGAGAACTGGCTGACTAGCTGAGCTCAGAGGGTGGTGATCGGTGGTGCAAAGTTCAGCTGTAGACCTGTGACTAGTGGTGTTCCCCAGGGGTCAGTGCTGGGTCTGGTCTTGTTCAACATCTTCATCGATGACCTTCATGAGGGAATAGTGTCTGCCCTCAGTAAGTACACCGATGACACAAAGACAGGAGGAGTGACTGACGCCACAAGGCTGTGCTGCCATTCAGCAAGACCTGGACCGGCTGGAGAGATGGGCAGGAAGAAACGAAATGAGGTTTAATAAGAGCAAGTGTAGAGTCCTGCACCTGGGAAGGAACAACTGGATGTTTCAGTACAGGCTGGGGGATGACCTGCTGGAGAAGAGCTCTGAGGAGAAGGACCTGGGGGTCCTGGTGGACGACAGGTTGACCATGAGCCAGCAGTGTGCCCTCATGGCCAAGAGGGCTAATGGGATCCCGGTGTGCATTAAAAAGAGTGTGGCCAGCAGGTCAAGGGAGGTGATCCTCCCCCTCTACTCTGCCCTGGTCAGGCCTCACCTGGACTACGGTGTCCAGTTCTGGGATCCTTGATTCAAAAAAGACAGGGATCTCCTGGAAAGAGTCCAGTGGAGGGCCACAAAGATGATGCAGGACCTGGAGCATCTTCTGAGGATAGGCTAAGAGACCTAGGTCTGTTCAACCTGGAGAAAAGAAGACTGAGAGGGGAAATATCAATGTCTATAAATACCTGAGCTGTGGGAGACAGAAGGATGTAGCCAACCCCTTCTCAGTGGTTTGTGGGGGTAGAACAAGGGGCAATGGCTGCAAGATAGAACACAGGAAGTTCCACACTGACATGCGTAAGAACTTCTTCACGGTGAGGGTGACAGAGCACTGGAACAGGCTACCTTGGAGAGGCTGTGAAGACTCCTTCTCTGGAGGTATTCAAGGCCCTTCTGGATGCCTACCTGGGCAGCCTGCTCTGAGGAACCTGCTTTGGGTTGGACCCGATGATCTTTCAAGGTCTCTTCCAACTCCTACCATTCTGTGATTCTGTGATATCTCTGAGAGCATTGTCCAAACAGTTCTTGAGCTCCAACAGGCTTGGTGCCATGACTACTTCTCTGGGCAGCCTGTTTGAATCACAGGATGGTTTGGGGTGGAAGGGACCTTACAGATTACCTAATTCCAACCCCGTTGCCCAGGGCAGGGACACCAGACCAGGTTGCTCAAAGCCCCATCCAGCCTGGCCTTGAACACCTTCAGGTATGGGGCATCCATATCTTCTCTGGACAACTTGTGCCAGTGCTTCACCACCCTCTGAGTGAAGAATTTCTCATTTTATCTAATCTAAACCTAACCTCTTTTAGTTTAAAGCCATTACCCCTTGTCCTATCACTACAGTCCCTGCCAAATAATCCCTCCCCAGCTTTCCTGTAGGACCCCTCTAAATACTGGAAGACTTCTATAAAGTCTTTCATGAGACTTCTCTTCTCCCAGCTGCCTCACCCTGTCTTCATAGGAGAGGAGCTCCAGCCCTCTGATTACCCTTGTGGCCCTCTGAGGGCTATGTTGAGGCCCCAGAGAAGAACTGAGGGCTCCAGGTGGGGTCTCATGAGAGCTAAACTGAGGGGCAGAATCCCCTTCCTTGAATTTCTGGCCACACTACTTTTGATGCAACCTAGACTACAGTTGGTTTTCTGGCTGCAAGTGCATATTGCTGGCTCACGTTGAGCTTCTCATCAACCAACACCCCCAGGTTCTTCTCCTTGGGGCTGCTTTCAATCCTTTTTCCATCCAACCTGTATTTGTGCTTGGAATTGCCCAAGAAATTACACTGTTCCAGTGCACAACCACACTCTTTTCATAGTATCCAACATGAATGTCCTCTGCCACAGGTTCATGCTATTATCTGGAACAAGTTTAGCCATCTAAGAGGAAACGCTATTCATCTCAATAATCTCAGCTATCTCTATGTGCAGATAAATCACTCTTTGGAGATTTTTCTTTCTATAGACTAACAATATGCAATGTTACGAAGCAAAAGTTAGGTGAAAAGGATCCAACCTTGGGATTACCACCAAAAAAAAAAAAAAAAAAAGAAAAAAGAAACAAAACAAATAAACAAACAAAAAAAAAACTATTTCCATGTAAAAATACAACTATAAATTATTTTTAATTTCCTATTTTTTTTCTTCCTCTTGAAGAAAATATCTTTTTTAAGAAAAATACTAAGGTAATTCACTGATACAACTTCAATGTTTAGAATCTGGAGACAATTTTTTATGGAAAAACTTTCATGGAAAGTAGATTGACAGATACTAAGAAGTTAACAGTTGCTTATTAAAGTGAAATTTTTGAACAGTGGAATATAAACTATTTTTCATTCAATAAAGAAGTTGTCATTATTTTTTGTTTGTTTGTTTGTTCATTTTTCATGAAGTACATATTTTAAGATGAAAATGGTCAAATTAAATGTTTTCATATCAGTTTCAGAGGGTGTGACATTCTTCCTTAAATGTCATAGAGAGAAAATACGCCTTAACAATGGAAAGGACTGAAATTAAAGATATGAAGAAAAGGACTGAAAATGAAATCTATAGACGGGGAAAATTATATGTATATATATATATATATATTAACTTACAGTATGGTATACACCCCAGGAGGCTTGAATAGCGTAACTAAAAATTGATATTTATATTTATTTTGGGTTAGATAAATAATTTGCAACACTGCATTGATTATACCAATAAATTATCCACTAACTGTAGTACAAGCCAGTGACTTTCTTTCATATAATTAATAAATTCATATCCGGATTGGAATTTGACCAGAAGTGGTACTTCTAACTGTACAATTTGTCTCATCTCAAAAGGTGTCCAAGTACATGAGAAATATTTTGTCTTCGGAGTTTCTGCTTTTCAAAAGGGAAGCCTATACTTTCTAGTTCAGAAGTATCTGCTCAGTGCAGATACCTAAAATGAAGCTAATTGCATCCCTAATTTATTTGGAAACTCGTCTTTGGATCTAACTATCGAAAAAGCCTAAGGGAATCCATTAATAAAAGAAAACCTAGAGATGAAGAACACGAACATTGTGAGAAGACATTGCTTGAGATGGCTTGGAACTAAAGTCCCCTTTTAGGGGACCTTAAAAACTAAAAATATAAATATCATTAATTTGTGGAGAGACAGAAAAAAAAGGATGAGAGAGGTAAAACATTAAAGTTGGGTTTAAAAAAAAAAAAAAAAAAAAAAAGAGTTTAAGGATTCCTTGTGTGAAGGTTATTAAGTGTATCATACAATGTATATCAATATGTGTATCATACACATATTAATTATGTGTATATTTATTTAACTGTTGCAGTATTTTTTCCTCAGTTTTGAGTGTATTTGTCTAAAAGCACACAAATATTTTAAAATGATTTTTTTTTTTTCCTGTAGTTTGGTTAAATTAAAAAGGTGAAGATTGAAAAAATGTCAAGAAAATGTACATTTTATGATTTATGTGTTTATTTATATGTGTGTTTGATGGAAATTACTTTTTTTCTTCTTTTACTTTTTGCCTTCTAATAACCTTTTTTTTGGCATTTTAAGGCTAAACTAGTTAAGTAAGCAAGTAACCGGGTCTGAAAGAAAATATGAAAAGAGAACATTTAGTTTATGTTGTAATTACAAAATTTCAACTTTGATTAATTTATAGTCATGAGAAATCAAACAAAATGAATGAGGATTAAAACTTTAAGAAAAAGATAAACCAGAAATTGTGCTTTGCAGTTGTGGCTCAAGCATCTTGAAAATTAAGAGCACTGGCTATGAAAAATTACTGTGGCAAATCTTGTGTGAATGTAAACATCATTGAAAGATTTGTACTTCCTGAAAAACAAACAAAAAACAACAACAACAACAAAAGCAGAACAAGCAGAACAGGCAAGCAGTTTCCTCTCTGAAATCAAAAACACAGAATTCAGAGTAAAGTTGAGTTTTATTTTTCATTCATGAAAACACTGTGTATGGAAAAATAAAAGAACATTATATGGAAGAAAAAAAAATGTGAAGAATAAGT
The DNA here is from genome assembly GCF_011077185.1 of Oxyura jamaicensis. NCBI lineage: Eukaryota > Metazoa > Chordata > Aves > Anseriformes > Anatidae > Oxyura > Oxyura jamaicensis. The sequence continues at coordinate 6,686,638 of NC_048926.1, read as the reverse complement.
GAATAATCTAGACTAATTTCTAGAACTAAAAAGTAGAAAATTATTAAAAAAAAAATACACATGGGGAAATTGAGTTTGCTTTAGTTTTTGTTTTTGTTTCGTTTTGCTCTTATGATTTTGATTTTGTTTTTTTTTCCTACAAGAGAAAAATTCGAACACTGTAAAAATATGAACAGATCTATCCAAAAGATTATAGAAAAAAAAAATAAAAATAAAAAATCAAGAACAACACCTTCAGTTCTAAAAATCATACTAAACATCACCAAGCAGGAAAAAGCTACCAGTCAATAAATTCTGGCAAAATTCAAGGGATATGTTTGTTTATGTCCATGTCAGTGAAGAAACCCCATCACAAAAGACCGAATCTATGTGAAATGTAGACCAAAACCTCCTTTAATTTTACTGAGTGAATTTACACCAGGTAAAATGAAAACCAAATAGAACTCCTATAGAACTCTTCAACAAAATAATTACAAAAATACTATGCTAGTTTTTAATAGCCTAAAACCACGTTACCTTGGTATGCTCCTAAATGCATAATTTTGGAAATGTTTTTTTCTGAAAACATTAAGTATTTCTAGAATACTGAAACTGGAAAAGACCTGATCCCTAATATAACTGATCTGTAACAGATTGATAACATTTATATTATAGGTCTAGGGAATTAATATATTATGCTCAATATTAAAAATATTTTGGTGTGAAGGGTTTTTGGTTGGTTGATGGGTTGGGTTGGATTGGTTTTGGTTTAGTCTGATTTTTGCAACGATTGCTTTATGACTCTTTTAAAAAATAAAAGCATGATGTAGAAGTGTATCAGTTTTCCACTTTTTTTTTTTTTTTTTTTTTAGAGTAAAAATGTGTATAGAAAAAATGCTAAGAAATGTAAGTCAGCTAAGCTATTTTATGTACTATGTTTTACCTTTACCAATGTAATTCCTAAAATTATACTGTCAAATCCTCTAATTCTGGCTACTCCTAAACTTTTCCAGTCAAACTACTCCATATTTTTTGTATGCCTTCAAAACTTTGTATTAATGATTATGGACATGGAGATTTTTTTTTTTTTTAAATGTTTATTTTTATTTCTCTTATTTTTTTTTTTTTTTTTAAAAAAAAAAGGCATTTACATATTTAAGGGATATTATCTGTTACTCTTGTAGTCTTCTCTACTTTAGCAAAGTGACCCCAATTATTTTGATCTTTCCTCACAGCTTGTTTCTGAACATCTAATCACTGCTTGCTTTCTGTCTGCACTTTCCACTTCTATCTCTGAAGTGCAGCACTCAGAATTGGATACCATGCCTTAGCTAAGGCCTTATCATGAAAGCCAGAGGATTAGTTCATGTATCTCACAGGCTACATTTATGTTTATATATCCCAGTACTGTGTTTGTCATTTCATCTTCTTTTGTTTCAAAATGCATTTCTTAAATAATGGAAAAATCACTTTAGTCATACTTACTATAACATATAAACTATTTTCAAGCCCCCAACGGTCCTCTGATAGTTGTTCTGGAGCATGTTATTATATTTCTGTCCCTCCTTTTTCCTATTTTTAAAGTGGAATATTGGCACTAGTTTGTTGTAGTTCTTTGAAATGTAGGTTTAACTGTTGCAGTGTTTAAGCCAAAGATTAGTACTTTTGATTATAAATAACTTTTTACTACAATGTTTTTCAGTTGTTAATTCATTATGTTCCCATAACAAACTCCTTATTCTGTTTTGGGAAGTATCATAAATGTAAATCTCTTCAGCACGTATATGCAGTTGACCTTCTGAAAGTCACATTTTATAACAATCAGTGTTCTATATTGATTACCCCAAACTGCTAAATTACTACACTTTGAGACTGAATTTATCAAAACCTCATTTTGATTTTGTTGTGCTGTTTCATTTCATATCCTATCTGCCACCATTTTTGCAAAAGTCAGTTTTTAACAGAATCTACTGCTACAATCTAATGATTTTGAAATCTATGAGATTGTGGGCTAAATATGTATATGAGATCGGGACTATTGGGGTTCATCAGTAAAATGTACTAAGCAGAGAACAGCAATTTAATGGTAATAAAAATACAGTTTATATGTCCATTACACACTTAATTCAGTTGGAAAAGAATTTTATTAAATTCTTATTTCATTATTCTTATGCATCACTAGGAGGAAAAATAAAGTCTACACATATATATACATATATACATATATATATATATATATATATACTTAAGGTTATTTTTGAAAACTTGACAGATAATTGGAGCTTGAATATGCAATCAGAAAATTATGCCTAAACAGCTGCTTGGACATCTAAAGGCGACACTTGTTTCTTAGAAGCAATGAGATGGTTCTTAATAAAATGGTAAAAAAAAAAAAAAAAAAAAAAAAAAAAAAACCATTTAGTTTTAAAAGAGGAGAGCAAGCAAGCTGAGGAAAGTCAGTAATAATAAATCAGCACTGGTAATCTGTAAAGATCTCATCTTATATAACTTGTCTTGCATCTCATCCAGGAAATAAACACAAGAGGAACATTGCCTTTCTTCATTACAATCTGTCTCTTGCTGGAGGGACTGGCTCATCACTTCTGTCTCTTGGTGGAGGGACTGGCCCAACTCTGTACCCCCTCTTGGCCAGTTAAGGCACTACAAACTAATGTGTTGATAACAGCCTGTCTTCTCATGACCTTCTTCCATGTTTTCAAGGGGCTCCCTTTTCCCTGGTCTCTCTCTCTCCGTCTTGCACTGACTTGTGGCACAGAGGAGTTCCTTTCCAACTTCATCAACAAGTGTTTTAACAGCAAGCTCCCAGCTTTGCAGAGCTTCAGGCCGTAGTATGTATATCTGAACTGATAAAAACTGTTTTTCCTATACATTAGCACAAAAGCAAACTCACTGTTTATGCACAAAGATCTTAAGCACCAGCTGAGCAAAATTATTCACAGATTGAGCAAAAGGCTCTAGCTATCATTTTTGTGTGCAGAGATGTTGATAATATCTCTCTGGCAAGAAACTGCCCATAATCACTGATCACTAAACCTCTTAGTCTAATTTCAAGACTGGGAGAGGGATAAAACTGAAAGAGAGGGAGAGGAGATAAAACTGAAAAGAAATCAGTTTTATCCATGCTGATAATTCAGAACAAGAGGCATTATGGATGGGGATTTACAAATGGTGTATTGAACACTAATCTTCATCACAACAGTTTCAGATACTGACAGACATAACTTCAAGATTGTGAAACTGTTATACTGTGGATAAAAGATGCCACAAGTCAGAATACTTTCCAAATCAACAAATTACTTGAGATGTTGAAGCAAATCTCTCAGCCCACATAAAGATATAACTTTCAACCTGAAGTTTTGAGCCTTCTGTCAAAAATGTAAATTATTTTACATATATATATATTTCAAGATATTATTTTCATAGGAAGGATGTGATCTATTGTCATTTATAGCAAAAAATTGATCTGGAAAAGTTTTATTGTGAATTTTAAAAAGACTTTTATGAAAACCTTCTGAATATAATACTTAAGTAAGTTGTTGGATGAGTAGCTAAAAATGAAAACACTGGCCTGTATTTAGGAAATCTACATTTAGGGGATTACTTTTGGCAGTTAGACTGGATATAGCCAATATAAACAAAGAAGTGAGGCTGAGTGATTTGCAGGTGCTTTCTTATGATACTGTGGTCTGTCAATGTCTAAAACCACCCCCAGATTCTCAGTTAATGTGAGCAGACAAGCTTTGTTTCACTTTTATGTTATATACATTATCTGATGATTGATTTTGCTATATGTCTTCATTTCAATCACACAGTTTTTAAAAAAAAATGTTTTATACTTGTTTGTTTCTTTTCCAGGATAACAAATATATCACGTTTCTTCTTTTTGTTATCATCTATGATGGGGAAAAATAACTTACAATTTCATATACCAACAGAAGTATTAAGTAAAAAATTTATCACAATGTGGAAACTATGTTTATTCTCTTAAATCCTGCCATGTGTATGTCTGTATGTTTTTTATATCAAAAGATGCACGGAAATTTTCTTAAAAAGAATATGTACAAGGGTCACATAGAAGACTGTGAAACTTCCAATCAAGAAATGTATCTATAATTATCAAATTAAATTTAATAAATAAAGACTGAGTGCATGAATGTTAGAATGTAGCTCAAGATATGAAGTTGAAATCTCAGTTTAGAACTAGACAGTGAAAATCTACTCATTCTGAAATGATTTATATCAGATTGAGAATTTACTTTTTTTTTTTTTTTTTTTTTTTTTTCTTTCTTTCTCCCAAGGTGCTAGGAATCAATAGATGAAGGTATTGCAATGTGCAAAATTGTACCATCCATTCCATGAACTTTATCGTTGTCTAGACAGCAACTGCAAAGTCAATGGCTTCCTCATTTTCATCACCACCCAACTAGAAGTTCTGCTTCACAGGCCGGAAGCTTTTTATTTTTGGGATTCCATCAATACAAAGACACCTTTAGATGAAAGGTTCATAGTTGCAAGATACTAAGTGACATGGTGTTTTTATTACTCTAAATCTTTCTGTATGTATATACATATGTGCATGCAGTTCATCCTCAGTCTCTGTCTTTGCTGGTCACCAAAATTTACTAATTAATAAGTAAATATTTTCCACAGAGGGAAAGTCTAGTCGCCCATTAGCAGTAGCTTTTATATGCTCACATTCCTTGTTACATTACAAGGGTGATGTTGTAGGTCTGCTGTGTCCTCTCATCAGAGTGTCTGCTGTGTCCAATCCTTACTGCTATTTCTGTTGTAATTGCAAACAGTTTTTTCTCAATCTGAGTTCTTGCTATGCTCCTCTGGTCCTCTTAGAGAAAATATATATATATATATATATTTTTTTTTTTCTGCCTGCAGATTTAGTAAACAGCAAATCACATTTTGAAGTGCCCGCTCCTAAACTCTACCCCCTATTTATGAAACTTGTGGTAACTGAAAGTATTGGGAGGTGTGTGTTATTGGCAGAATGGTTTAACAGGCATGGAGTTTTAGCACTCAGACACAAACTCCCGGAGAAACCCCAACCCATCACTGCATCTTCCTTTCTCTACAAGTACCTATGTGACCTTTGAGTAGTATGGTATCCTTCCCACTGTGTATTTGTGTTATTTATGATTTTAAATGAATACCTAAATAATAAGAAAGCTTCCTAGAAGCCTAGATTTAGTTTCCATTGTGGAGACGTATGTAATATAGCTCTAATATTAACATTCATGTAGGTTCATAAGATATCATGTTTTTTTATTTAACGTCAAAGAAGTTTCCTGAATATGCTAAATGTTTAGATAAGGTCGGCATTTAATATTTATACTATTGGTATAAATTGGAATAAATGTTTATAATGACATTTTAATTAAAGTGTGTGTGCATGTGTGTGAGAGGGAAAAAAAAAAAAAAAAAAAAAAAACAGGCCTTTTTTTATAGGAAAAACCTCTTTTAACATGTGTTTTTCTCTTCACATTTTTACAGGAGTTGTCCTTGACACCAAATGCCAAAACATCTTTTCAATGTAAATTATTAAGAAAGAGCGTTGCATATATTTTGCACCAGATAAATTATGCACCCATTTTAATCTAGATGAGAAATAAGGAATTCCTATTCAATCTGAATTTTGTATGGAATTTTGCACATATTGTGATGTTGGGCCGAATATTTTATGCATCAGCATATCTCATGTTTTCTTTATAAACTGCGGAGAATCTGCACACTGAGTTATATGTTTTATAAAAGAGAAGAAAGAATCCAAAATGAAAATAACATAATACAACAAGGTGGGAATTTGTGTTTGTTTGTTTCACCTTTTTTTCTGTTTTCCTTCCCCTGTACCTTTCCCCATTCTATTTTGGGCTATTTAGTACTGCATCAGTTACACATAATTTAATATATATATATATATTTTTTTTCTAAGGAGCTGAAGAAACAAAAAATCCAGTTTACTAAATCTGATAATTTAAATGTTGCTCAGCTCTTTAGCTACAAAGTTTTGCTCATTTGAAGTAAACTCAAGCTAACTTTATTTATTTATATATTTATTTATGGATGTGTTGAATAATGTGATTACCTTATTAATTTTCACTGTGCTTTTAGTCCTTCCAAGATTGCCTCTAGCAAGATATATTGATAGGGAAAGATGAGAAACATAGAAGGTTAACATAGAAGGGCAGATAAACAAATAGGGTTTGATCCAAAGCCTGTTTGAGTCAATGAGAGATTTTTCCATTGACTTCAGGAGACTTTGGATCTGACCCATCGGGCATTTACGTATCGATATGGTGAAACGTTGAGCAGCTACTATGAAATGTCAGTTGTCTTTAGCTCCCATCTGTGTCAGAAAGAGTTAAAGGCATTCAGTGCCCTGGAGATTTGGAGTTTTTTAAAGTTAATAAGAACATACACAGCTGAAAAAGGAACAAGGGGACAGAGACCACATACTTAGAGCTTCTGAGAAATCCTGTTAAAGCCAATCAAATCAAGCAGGCACAACTGCTTTGGTGAATTAAGAGGAGTGAGGAAAGGGACAAGGGGAGATAACAGCTGAAATCAAGGGGGCGAAAGCACAAAACAATCCATGTTTAACATGAGAGTAGAGAAGGGACAAAAACAGAAGAGAGCTGACATTAAACATGAAACTGGGTGATAAATAATTGCTTTAGTCTGATTTTTGTCTACTGAGTAGTTAAGATATAGTGACATTTAAACATTTTTTTTTATTTTATTTTTTTTTTTATTTTATTTTAGGCAGTATTACTTCTGATTTCAAATAACCACTAAAATTACATAAGGTTTCTGGATGTTTGCAACCTTCTATTTCACAAACCACTCCTGAGATTTTCCCTGGGGCAATATTTGAGAGGGAAATGAATTCTGTTCACAGCTGGTGACATAACATGAAGACTCTTTTTTCTTTTTATAATTTAACCCTTTACTATATGTTTTTGTTTGTTTGTTTTATTTTGTTTTGTTTTGTTCTTTGTTACTGTGCCAGAAATGCATTCCACTTAGAATCATAGAATCACAGCATGCTCTAGGGTGGAAGAGACATTAAAGATCATTTAATTTTAATGCCCCTGCTATGGACAAGGACACCTTCACCGGACCAGGTTGCTCAAAGTCCCGTCTAACCTGCTTGAACACTTCCAGGGATGGGACATCCACTTCTGCGCTGGGCAACTTGTGTCACTGTTTCACCACGTTCTGAGTGAAGAATTTCCTCCCCATCTTTCCTGTAGGTCCCCTCTGAGTACTGGAAGACTGCTATAAAGTTTTCCATGAGACTTCTCTTCTCCTAACTGCTTCACCTTGTCATCATAGTAGAGGAGCTCCAGCCCTCTGATCACCCTTTTGACCCTCCGAGGGCTATGTTGAGGCCCCAGAGAAGAACTGAGGGCTCCAGGTGGGGCCTCATGAGAGCTAAGCTTAGGGGCAGGATCCGCTTCCTTGACCTGCTGGAAACACTGCTTTTGATGCAACCTAGACTACAGTTGGTTTTCTGGCTGCAAGTGCATATTGCTGGCTCATGTTGAACTTCTCATCAACCAACATCTTCTCCACAGGATTGTCTTCAATCCATTCTACACACAAGCTGTATCTGTGCTTGGGATTGCCCTGACCCAGGTGCAGGACCTTGCACTTAGAGAAGTGAGTTTTGTAGAGATACAACTTCACAAAATGAATGTATTAGCAGACCAATGGAAAAAAAAAAAAAAAAAAAAAAAAAAGGCAAAAAAATGCAGAAGACTTAGTTTGTGATATTACATATATCACAGGTGTGATATCACAGGTTATTAATCTTAATGAGAGTTAAGATCCATGGATTCCCATAAATCACACTAGAAGGGAACTCCAGAGGTCATATAGTCCATGTAAAGGCAGAACCAAAAATTTCTAAACTCTGTTAGATATAGTAATGCTAATGTTGACAAAAACCTGCAAATGCAGACAAAAAACAGAGAAGCATCTTTCGTATAAGTGCTATATAGTTTGCAGTGATCACTTTCTGAAACATTGTTATTGGATTACAGATAATAAAACTAATTCCACAAACCAGAATATTATCTCATAATAAGTATAAACAGTTAAATGTGACTGCATAAGTACTTAAAGGAAGAGCAATAGGAAGTATTATAAATATTGAAATTTGACTGGGAATAATATAATATATATATATAATTTGATTATAATGCCAGCTCTTCAAATGACACCCTGAAATATCCCATGAGTGATCTTTTAACCTTTTATGCATAATCTTTGATGATTTAGTGATTTGTATTCTTCAAGGCATTCTTATTCCCTGGGCCAAAATAAGGTCTATGTGCCTGTTAGGCTGCATGACGGTAACTTTCACCTAAAATTGTGAATTGGTTTTGCTTATATTATTCTGTCAATATTTAAGTATAAATGTATAAAGAAGCATGAAAAATAAGAGAGAGACTGAGAGAGACTGTTGAGCTGATATTTCTTTGGGGAACTGAGAAAGGAAAATAATGCAAAGAATCTGATATGAGTGACATTTCCAGTCTTAAAGAAGAAAGAAAATATGAAAACAATTTAACAATATTTCTCTGATATTTTTTTACATATTTTCAGAAGGGAAAAATAATAATAATAATGATGATTGAGCAAAGAGCAATGTAATGAAAAAAAATAATAATAATAAAAAAAAATAAAAGAACTATCTAGGAGTCTAGGAGTTTAGCTCTCATTTGAAAATATTGCAGAGAACCAGGACATAAAATACAGTTTGTTAAGACTTCAGAGACAAAATTCTTCATTGTATATATTCAGAAGATCAGGTAGATTTCATTGAAATTATATTTAAATATGTATTTCATTATTACTGATATTTCTTCACAAATTAGTATTGACTATTGTGTTGTTTTGGGGATGGTGTAATACTTTCACAAGTAGTCATGACTGAGATCATATTATGATTGATGAGTTCAATGCTAAGTCACTAAAGATGGGTTTAATTTCAACTGATTTCATAATCTGAATATTTTAAAGCAATTATGGAAGTTCTGTCTATAGGTATTGATGAAAGTTACACCTGGAAATGACAATTCAACAACTGATATGTGAATATATATATATATATATATATATAGTATATAGTATATGTTAACAATACACTGAACATTTTTTTTAACTCTGTCTCTGTCTTTCTTCCTCTCTCTTTATGCATATTATTTTCTCTCCTTCTCCCTTTCTTGCTTTCTTACCCTTTCTCTCTCTTCCATTTTTCTTCTTTCTCTCTTTTCACTACAGAGTGAATATATATGACAACTTAAAATACTTGTCTAGCATTCAAACTAATAAAGGTCTGTTAAAAGCCCCTTGGGATCTTCTTAAGTGTGTGTTTGATAAGTTTAACAAAGAAAATACCAGTCTTTTGGTTTTGCTATGGTATAAACTGCCAATATTCTACTCGTTTGTTCTTCAGATTTAAAAGCATATCATCTATACAAGAATCAACACCGGGGTTCAGAAAACACTGATCATTTTATTAACATCTAGTCGGTAAAAATAGTCCATTAAAAGAAATCTGTCATTCTGATTTCTAAAGGATGTTTGTGCTGTTTTTACTCTGGAGGTTGATATTAGTCCCAGACAGGGAACTGAACTATTTGATTATCTTCTAAAAAATCCACATTTGTTCCTCTCTACTCAACAAGTTGAAACAATGAAGTTTCATGTCCCTCTCAGTAGTCAACAGCTTCACGATGGATTATTTATTCATTTATTTACAAATGAGAACAAAACATGTCCTTCTGAAGCACATTCCCATGCTTAGGCATCAGGCTCCTTGGAAGCAGACCTCAGCTGAGAGCCGGTCTGTTATTGTTGTGGTTGCTGTTTCCTGCTCATCCACTGTGTGTGTTATCTATGTTGTCTAAAGAGGTCTGATATAGAGGTCATTATGACATCTCTGCTTGAGAAAAGTGCTAAAGAATCCATTCTAAGTTAGTAAAGAATCTTTCTTATCATTGTTCTGCAGTATGATTAATAATTCTTATATTTCTTCTCTTCTCACCCTCCGCCCCCACCCTATATGTTATGTAGTATGAAACTTTGACCTTGCCTTGAAAGATAATAACAGAATATATCTGTGGCATTCACGTGATTAATACAGCAGTCTTGGAGTCAGAAGGAGACTTATGGAATACAACTGGGATGCTTGAGTACACCAACGATCTCTTTGCCTTGTTCACCTTCTTACTAAATAATTTATCAACTTAATGATAATGACATTCAAATATCATAATTACAGCCAACTCTTTAAAAAACATCAATTCAAAAGCTGAAAATGTAGCAGTTCTTTCTTTTTCCCTCCCTCTGCTCTTTCCACCATTAGCTATTAATGCCAAAATATGGTCTTTATTCATTCTACTGACATAATATAAAACCAAAGTAGATTTCCCATTTTTCATAAAATTTCCATCCGCACTATTAGTTTCACTGATAGCAGGCTGGGAAATGTTGTTAGGCTACAAGATGGACGACACTGAAAAACCTCAGCATGTTAAGAAGCCATAAAATTTTATTCAGTTCATTTACTGCTACAGTCCAGTAACCCTATAGTAACAGTGTGCTATTTTTATTGTGTATTTATTTAAAGGTTGAATATTCCTTCTACTGGGCCATCTAACCAAATTACTCTTGTTTCCTAATGAACTCTGCCGTACAAGGTGAAGGGTGTGCATCTGACCAATGGGTCCAGATATTCTTGTGAGAGTATTTTTGTATCATTTTTTGTTTGTTTGTTTTGTTTGTTTGTTTGTTTGTTTGTTTTTACTTTTACTCAGATATCTGGCAAAGTATCTCCACACTTTTATAGCAGTATCTTGAACTAATTTTAGCAAGTATGAAGACCACATTCATTTCACTAGACTTAAGTTAATATTCTATGTTCCTGATGAATCAAATAAATGTTGGTGTTGCTACTTTTCTTAACTTTTGTTATTGTTGTTGTTGTTTTCTTTTGCTGTTCTTTTCCCTTAAAAAATAATTTAGCTTTGACTTTAGAAATTGGAAAAATAAGTAAATAAATAATAATAATAATAATAATAATAATAAAAGCCATTGAACAAAATCATGAAAAACAAATTACTTTGCATTCAAATACTGTAATTTCAGATAGCTACGGAAAACTATGTATTAATAACTATTAAAATTATTAGTTAACATTTGGTAGCTCAGAAATATGGCCCAAGTCATTGAAAAAAAAAAAAAAATAGTTCTTATTATTTGGAACCAACCTGTTTGTAAATAACTTCTGTGGATTGTTTTTTGTGTGTGTTTTTGTTTTTATTTTTTATTTTTTAATTATTTTATTTTATTAAGTTCTCTGTACAAATTTTGGCAATAAATAAATAGTTTTGATGACATTTTTTAGGGATTACATCACACACACAGACACACACATACAAAATATTCCTGTTCTTTAAATTTTGCAAAATACATATAAAATTTAAGGCATGTGACAATAGGTAAATGTAGTAAACGGAAGGAGTACAAGACAAGAGTGCAATGATTAGGAACAGCATGGTGATCTGTGGTCACAAGATGAAAGCTACCTAGCTGTTGTTGACTTTCTTGTAAAGATCTCAACAGATGGGAGCTTCAAAGCTTTCCTTAGCATGCTAATGAATTCCAAAAACATGGTATAATTTTGCACAAAATGTTCAGCAGGTCCATGATGTCAGAGAGGTCCATACTATTGGGTATATACAAACCCATTTAACTAATGAGGCCAAAACACCGGCCAAAAAAAAAAAATAAAATAAAATAAATTTATCAGGTTATCAGGTGATGTTCAGCCTAGACCATCTCCGACTAGACTCTCAGACTACACTCTGACATGGCCAGGGGTTAGTAAAATTGTGGGCTAGTGTGTAGCCTGGATACAGATGGTTTGTTTTGAGAGGAAAATTCATATCTGTAGCTGCAAGTGAGGATGGATTTGGTTCACTTCTGATTTCAATTATGAGCATAGCTGTAGTCACTATTTGCTAAAGTACTACAAAGAAGGCAGTGTGCTTGTTACCTTGTGTCACTAAAGTCACATTACTGAAGTAAAGAGAGAAAAGAGTTGATTAACAGAGGCTTCTCTTCTCAGTAAAGGTAAGATGCTTAAAGACAGTCATATGAAAACAGAGCATCCAGGTTAAGTTGTTTATTTGGGCTCCCTATTCAGCCAAAAAGAAACATACCTAGAGACCAATCTAACTGCAAAAAGAACCTACATTGTGATTTGAAACTGGATGCCTAGCTTCCAGATGGCTATATTTAGATGAGATGATCTTCATGCATGACTAGAAATTGCCAACTATACCTAAGTAACAAAACAAAACAAAAAAAAATCTGTTTAACATAGAATAAAATAGATATTCATGAATTAGTCATGAGAGACTCATAAGGACCAGCTGTGCATACCAAGACATATCTTTCACTGAAGATGATGGCAAACTGCCTTTTAAAAATTGTTGCTCATATAAGGTAGCAAGACCTAACAGAAAAGGTTATTAAGAATATGGTGAATATAATCTGTAGTTCAAGAAATCCCAATACTACTGACTATTGGAAACTATATGGCAGAGGACAAATCACTTCGTACCTTCAATACATTTCAGTCTCTGTGAACACCTACAGACTGGGTCAGAAGGCAGATAAAGGGTCAGACATTTGTATGGACATTCTTATATGCTCAACAATATATTATTAATAATAATAATAGAAGAATCTCTACATAGTCCTTCAACTTAAACATTTTCTCTTCCTTGTCACAAAAAAACATAGATTTCTCCCAGGAGCAGTGAATAATATATTTTTTGAAGGATATATGATTTCATTTTAACAATTTCCAAGAATAATATGTTCACTACATTTGTGAAGTTCTTTACCTTTTGAGCTGTTCAGAAAATAACATTTATTTTACAGGAAATTGTGACATTTTGATATAAATTTTGATTACAAAACAAGACACAAATATAAAGGAAAACTTGACATTGGATACTGAGTCTGAGCACCACCAATTCTTTTTAAAAAAATAAGGATAAAAAAATAGAGTTCTTAAACTAATTGATCAACTTTTATACTGAAGCATTGTAATAGAATATATAAAAAATAAAATAAAAAAATAAAAATAAAAATAGTTATGCAATGGTAGACTGACTGAATACCATAGAATCATGGAATGATTTGGTTTGAAAGGCTCCATTAAGATCAACTAGTTCGAAAATCCCTGCCATGACACCTTGACCAGGCCAGGTTCCTCAAAGCCCCACCTAACACTTGAACACTTCCCGGGCCGGGGTATCCACAACTTCTTTGGGCAACCTGTTCCAGTGCCTCACCACCCACTGAGAGAAGAAATTTCTTCTGAATTCTAATATAAATCACCCCTCTTTCGGTTTAAAATTGTTCCCCCTTGTCCTATCACTATCTGCTCATGCAAAAAGTTGTGCTACATCTTTTTTATAAGCCCCCTTTAGGTACTGAAATGACACAATAAGGTCTTCCCAGAGCTTTCTCTTCTCCAGACTGAACATCCCCAGCTCTATCAGTCTTTCTTCATCGGAGAATAATTTAGAATTCTGTAAATATAATTTTAATAGAATTTAATGTAACAGAAAAGTCTAAAAAGAAAGTACTTATAAAGGACAAATATATATATATATGTATATATATATATATATATATATATAATGTGTCAAAACGTGAAAGTTTAAAATTATACCAAAAATAATTTAAAATGATACAATGACATCTTTTCTCCCTGTTGAAAATTTGTCGGACACATTCCTGTAGAACATTTCAGTCCAGTCATTTCTAGATTTTCTCTGGGAGAGTTGTTATATCTTTTTATTAGCTCTGCTGACTTTCCTCAGATTTTGCATAATTTTGGGAATTTTTTTAAGGACTGTTACAGTACATTGAAAACCTTCCCAAACTTTTTTTTGAGTATGTGATTGTATGACAAGCACAAGTTTATTTTCCAGAAAGGGACTTTGAGATGTTTGTGCAATGAAAAAACAAACACAAAATATAGAAGCAAAAGTAATAGTAGTGGTATTAATAACAATTTATAAAATATAAAATCAACAGCAACATTTGATTACATTAAATTTTAATTGTGTTAGAAAAAGTCTGGAGAATGATCTCAGCTGCAACTGAAGGTCTTGTTTAGAGCTACTGTTCTGAAGATACTGCTTTCTACTGTTAATTAAATAAATTTGACTGATAAAAACATATACAGCTTGTTTTCCCTACCCCTCCAAGTATGGAAATCGAAAGGGAGCAAGATGTATCCATTTACTTTAGGATAAAAGTCTTTTAATGTATTTATTCAAAAGATCTAAGGGGTCATGAGGAATGTGCCAGAGACATTTCCAAAGGGATAGGAAACATACATTAAACATAAAAGAAAAACATGTGCAAGATAATCAAATAGTGACTATGGGTGTTTTCAACTTCTTTAACATTGGTTGGGGAACACTTAGGAATGTGTCGTAAACAATAGCCTCTTATTGCAAGATGTCACACATGCTTCCCAGAATGTCTAATATCAGGATCAAAACTGATCTACTGACCAAAGAAAAATGAAGCAAATACACATAATTAAAGCAGACTGTGTGCTTAGTTGTGATTGAATATTACATTTTTGAAAGGGAAAATTTCCCCAGTCAAGAAGCAAGGCCCTGCTTTTCTCAAGGAAGGAATACCAGACACCTTTTAGTGCAGCACATTTAAACACAAATAGATTCAAGGGACTGTGAGAAATAAATAAGTTCTTGGTGAAGACTGAAATGCTTTATTCTACAGTGAAATAGAAATATCAGTGTGAAATGAGAATAACACAGATTTCCCTTTTGACTGGTAATTTAAGAGATAAATAAGGAAAACAAGGATTAGAACACAGACATCCTTTTTCTCACTGGAGTATCAGAGGTATTAGGCTTCCAAATTATGTTTTCTTTTTAATGCTCTTTCCTATGAATATTGATGAACCAGTGTATTGCCAGGAATGCTTCAACAAGAGTCATGAAGTTATGTTTATTTGGGGGATAACACCTGTCCTTTTGTAGCAGAAGATGTAGAATTAAATCCATTCAGGTTCAGAAAGCCTAATTCTGAAGTGAATCCTTTTGAAGTGAATCCCCTAGAAGGGACCCACAAGGATCATCAGTTCCAGCTTCTGACACCACACAGGTCTACCCAGAGTTTTAGACCACGTGACTAAGTGCACAGTCCAAATGTTTCTTAAATTCAGACAGGCTTGGTGCAGTGACTACTTCACTGGGGAGCCTGTTCCAGTGTGCTATCACCCTATCAAGTTTTCCCTACAAACGTGAACAGTGTCCCTGTATTCCTTCCATGTTGCCTGACCATCCTTCCATCAGCCTTACATTTTCTTTCTTTGCCTAATCTCCAGTAGAATATCCCTGGTCAGTCAGGCCGGCCTCCTACCCTGCCTGCCTGACTTCTGATATTTTGGAATTGCCTGATCTTGTGCTTTTAAGAGGCAGTGCTTAAAGACTGACCAGCACTGATGGACGTCAATGCCTTCAAAAGCAGTTTCCCAGCGGACCTTGCTGACTAGTTCCCTGAGCAGCCTGAAGTCTGCTTTCCCCACATCCAGGGCTGAAGATTTGGTGGCAGTTTTCTTTCTGTCACAAAAAATTTGAACTCAAGCACTTCATGGTCACTATGACCAAGGCGGCCACCAATTTCCAAGACCCTCTCTATTCTCCAGCAACAGATCTACAGGGGCACCTTTCCTAGTTGGCTCCTTTAGCACCTGCACCAAGAAGTTATCATCTAGGTGCTTTATGAACCTCCTGGACTTGCTTGTGTTGGCCGTGTGGTTATCCCACTTGATGTTTGGCTATTTGAAGTCCCCATAAAGACATGGGGAGTTGATCTTGAGGCATTTCTTAGTTCCGCATATAATCCATTGGAATTGTTGTCCTGGCTGAGTGGTCTGTAATAGACTCCTACAATGACATCCCCATTGTTTGTTCATCCCTTAATGCTAAACAGAGGCTCTCAACCTTGTCATCACCAACTTGAAGTTCTACACAGTCCAGATCCTGCTTCATGTATATTGCCACTCCCCCACCTCGCCTACCCTGCCTGCTACTCCTGAAGAGTCTATAACCATCTATTGTGACACAACAGCCACAGGACTCATCCCATGAGGTTTCGCTTATGCTGATTATGACGTAGTTGTTTGATTGAGCCAAGACTTCTAGCTCATCCATTTTATTCCTCATCCTGTGTGCATTTGTGTAGAAGCACTTCAAATGCTCCTCCCTGCACACAACATTGTGTGGAGCAGACCAAAGCACCTCACTAGCACACAGTCCTTCTGATTCTAGTGAACCATCCCTTAGCTTATCACTGGCATGCTTAGTTTTATCCCTTTCCCCCTTCAACTCTTGTTTAAAGTAGTCTATATATGAAAATAAATGTGTCATCATATTTAATACTTGTACTCACTAAATGTCTAGGAAGACAGGTGGCACATGTTTACTCTCATCTTACCTCAGTTTAAGAAATAAAATATAGAATTGAAATTTTATACATATTACATATATATAAACACATTGTCCTGGTTTCAGTTAGGACAGTTATTTTTCCTCCTAGTAGCTGGTAGGGTGCTATGTTTTGGATTAGGATGAGAAGAGTGCTGATAACATGCTGATGTTTTAATTGCTGCAGAGTACTGCTTACACTATGCCAAGGACTTTTCAGCTTCTCACTCTGTCCTGCCAGCGGGCAGGCTGGGGGTGCAGCAAAAGCTGGGAGGGGACAAACCCAGGACAGCTGACCCAAACTGGCCAAAGGGGTATTCCATACCATCTGACGTCATGCTAAACAATATATAGGGGTGGCTAGCCGGGGTGGGGGGGCCGGCTGTTCGGGGTTGGGCTGGGCATCGGTCAGCGGGTGGTGAGCAATTGCATTGTGCATCACTTGTTTGTACATATTATTATTATTATCATTATTATTTTCTATCTTAATAAACTGTCTTTATCTCAACTCACAGGCTTCACTTTCCCATTTCTCTCCCCCATCCCAGAGAGGGAGGGGGGAAGGTGAGCGAACGGCTGTGTGGTGTTTAGCTGCCAGCCAGGTTAAACCACAACACACATATATAAAATAAAGCCACCATAATAGAAAAAATATGATAAAGAAAAAAAAAAAAAAAAAAAAAAAAAAAAAAAAAGGTTTTAAAAAAGTTTTTCAAAAAGTAAAAAATTCTGTAAAATTACAGAACAGTACATAGAAGAAGGAATAATAATAATAAAAAAAGACAGAAAGCACAAGAAAAGGGAAGGAAGGGAAGGGAAGGGAAGGGAAGGGAAGGGAAGGGA
>NC_048926.1:6637014-6669127 GCF_011077185.1 Oxyura jamaicensis | reverse complement strand
AAAAAAAAAAAAAATGAAGAAAAGAATGAGTGCAAACCATAGAAGAGCCTTTATTAATCAACATATCCAAGATACATTTCAGGGAAAAATAAAACAAAACACAATTGTAAGACTATTATTCAAAAAAAAAGATTATTTGCCCCAAGGCTGTTGCTGAGGCTAGGGCTCATCAACCCTTGCTCTCTTAAAGAGAAGAATTTCAAATAAGAGAGATCGAAGAATAAAAGATGTGAATCTCAAAGCAACTAATGAAAGAAAAGGAAGAGGAAGCCCCACCTCCCACCCTGAGCTAACACAAGAAATAGAAAAAAAAAATAAACAGCACAGCAGAAATTTTTTTTTTTTTCCATCGTAAAACGATTTAAAAAAAAAAAAAAAAAAAAAAAAAAAAAAAGTTCCTGAATGCAAACTTCAAACAAGTAAAGTCAAAAATAAAGCTTTAATAGGCAGACTCTCCCAGAATATATCCTTCTATGCATGCATGTGTGCAAGCCCTCCTCTTCTTCATTTCTAAAGGTATTTCAGAAGATACTTTCTGAAGAAATAAATATTACTTGAAAAAAATAATAATAATAATAATAATAAAAAAAATCATGCATTGACTTCTGTATCTCTTTCCTTCACAAAATGTTCTTTATACAAAAAACTTTACTTAATTTTTTTCAGACAATATCCTAATGATCTCTGAAGTCTTTTTGGGTTACGTTATTCCACATATTTTCTTCTTCAATATCAGGAAGTTTGGGTATTTTCTTCCAACAGATAACTTTTAGTTTAAGAAATATTGCTTTCATGTGTAGACTTTTATCTGAGTTAGGCAGGAATATATGGTCCAGTGTTCAGTGTGATGATGAATTATTGTGTGGAGTGATGAGGAAAATCAAATGTTTTGAGACACAATCAAAGCTGCTTTTTTGATCCAAGTGAACATTAACAACAGTGTTTCATGAGAAAATCCATCATTCAGAAAGTAACTGGGGAAAAACAGCAAATTTTTTACTTTGAGAAACAGAAAAACATTAAGTTATGATAGAGCCAGAAACATGACTTTGTTTTATATACTTTTAAAGTTTTTTAAATGTAATAATTAAAAAAAATATTTTAATTTGAAAACAGTATTTTTACAGCACAGAAAAGCCTTAATTAACTCTGAAATGAGAAAAAAAATAAATAAAAATGGAGAGCTAGCACTGAAGGAAGTGAGGTCTAACACTGTTTTGAGCAGTTACAGAAACCAGATTCTCACACCATGCCCAGCAACATAATGGATCTATCACAACTCAGATAGTAGTAATGAACAAACAGAAACACTTCTAAAGCTGGACTGATTTTGAAATCAACTGTGGAGCTAGCAGGAAGATATTTGATATAAGGATCCCTTTTTTCTTTGACATTCTTAGATATGTTTAATGGTGCAAACCCCAGTGCCAAGGCAAAATACTGTGGTGGTTTTACTGTGCTAGGCAGCTGAACACCACAACCGCTCTCTCACTCCCCCTCCTCAGATGAGGAAGGGAAGAAGTAAAAGAAAGAACAACTCACGCGTTGAGAGAAGGATGATTTAATTCAAGCGAAAAATATATATATTATTAAGGAAATATTATTATTAATTAAACAATTCAACTAAAGGGAAAAAAGGGAGGGGGAAGAGGGAGGGCGAAAGAGAATAACAAAACAAAACAAGTAAAGGATATGTGGAAGAGCACAGGAAAGAAATTACTCTCTACTTCCCACAAATGAGCAATGCTTGACCACATCCTTGAAGCAGGGCCTCAACGAATGTAGCCGGTGTTTGGGAGGAGAACAGATGTTTTCGCAATGAGAGCCCATCCTTCCCCTCTTCTTCCTTTTTCCACTTTTTATTGCTGAGTGTGACATCATATGGTATGGAATATCCCTTAGGTTGTTTTAGGTCAGCTGTCGTGATGATGTTTCTTTCTCATTCTTTTGCCCACCCCCTAGGAGGGTTAGAGAGAGTCCTGATGCTGTGCCAGCACTTCTCAGCAGCAGACACAACACTGGTGTGATACCACTGCTGTTCTAGCTACAAGTGCAGAGCGCAGCACTGTATGGCCTGCTGCTGCAGGGAAAGTTAACCTCCAGCCAGACCCAGTACAATACCAGACCATTTATCCTTGTCTTTAGCAATCTCATGATAGCACACTGGAATTAAAGATGTTCAACTGCCTTTCTTATACTCCTCTTCCTCCTAAATGCCCTCATCTCCCATAAATGCAATGCTGCCAGCATGGGCAGTATGCTGTGATAAATTGTTTTCCTCTTAATTAAGAGAGAATGAGGACTTCAAAGAACTTTTGCCTTACAACATAGAGTCACATAATAAAACAGATAACTAGTCAGGTTGTTTCACAGTTCTCACCGCTGTTCCACAGGAATATATCGCCACCCCACCTCCCCCTCCCCCCGCCCCCAAGTTATTTGGGGGTTGGATTAGGTTAGCAGTTTAGTTCACACAGCATTCTTGATGAGTCGTTCTGAAATCTGTGAGGGGATGGCAGTCAAAACTTCTGTGTAAGATGTGAACTGATCTGCCAAAATCCCATCGGTGTGGAATTACCTCCTGTAAATATATGTTTCCCAGGCTATTCCTCAGTTCTTAACAAACCCAGAAACTAATGCATTAATTGCTGAATACTGTTAAGAGATTTTATTTTTTCTGTTGCCATTTTTTATTACTTGCTTTCTGCCCCAATGCAGACTGCATTCACAGAGTATCGGGATTTCATTTATCTATACATAATCAGTGAATTTTAGAAAGATATGTAAGTGTTCATATGCTAAGGCACTGACTGGTATGGCAACTCTGCCCCTACAATTAATAAGGCAATTATTGACTTAAAGAATGCAAACATGGCAGGGTTGAAAGATTGATTTGAAATATTTCTTTTTCATAAATAAATAAATATATAAATTAATACCCCCTGTCAATATTGTGTCTATTTTTGTCAAAATACAGCACTTGACAACGTGATAACCCCATCACTTTGATTTCAGAAGGCGAACACAGAAAGTGAAAAAAGCTTTTCTGAATTCCCTGTACCTCATATTTGATCAAAGAACTACAGATAAAAGACTGAAAAATTGTTTACAATACATAATAAAAGGCCTATGTATTTCAACTTATCGTATTCTACCCAAAGTTACTACAGGAGACCTCTTCCATATGATACATTTCCTGAAACTACAAAGTATTTCTTATCTGATTGTTACATTTTTAAAGAAGGCTCAGTATTGTTTTAAATTTTATTACGAGCAAAATTATCAGAGGAAATCTGTGAATGCGTGACAAAACCTCAGATTTATTCAGAATATTAAGCCAAAGAATTATTTAAGTTTAGGAAAGAAACACATTTTTTTTATTTTTATTATTATTTTTTTTCCCAATCCTATTTTTGTGGAGGATATTGTAGGCAGTATAGTATTATCCATAGCTTTCCTATAAAATGTACAGAAACTTAGGAATGTAACTTATTTTTGCATCATATTTCTCAATGATCAAAACAGATCTTTTCTTCCTCATGACTCTTGGCATGGCTGCTGGGGATTGAAAACTGAAAATGCTTGAATAAATAGAATATAGAAGATTTATTCAACAATTGAATTATTTAAATCTACATTAGAAATGAGACCTGTAAGGCAAAACTTCTGTTTGTGGTTCTCCAGGCTTTTTAGAACTTATTTGATATATAATTTCCTTAACAGCTCACCACGGTGTTGGAATCTTATTATTTATTTTTTCTTTAAATTACTACAGCAAGATGACTCCTGGAGAAAAATCTACACTGAAACAGGTTTTACTGATCAATTAAAGCCCCATTTTCTCTTGGCTTCATAACTGTAAATCAGGAATAACTATTGACTACAACACTTGCAGTGAAGTTACTCTAGATTTACTGGCATAAGTGAAAGCAGAATGAAGTCCCTGAGGTTCTCTTTTGCTCGGGTGGTAATATTAGATCTATTGAAGTGCCAAATAGATATGCACAATTATATTGTTTCATTTTGTCCTTCACAGTAATTTTAAAATTTGTGCATGTTGGTCTTCTTAAGGGGAGCAAAAGAACTGTTAAAATAACTTCAAATATAAATGTATTGACCAGTGCTGTTCCTCAGTTCTTCCCCCTTAATTTGTTGCATTATATTTATATCTGCAAATGAAAGTTGTAAGAGTAAAGGAGAAATCATGAGTCAGATGACTTGAAATTAAAAGGCTAAAGACTGTGGAATAGCTCTGGCTGTGACTCATCATGTTCCACCTAATTTCAGCTTGTTTCTCCCTGCCATGTTTTCTCCATCTAAATAATAATAATAATAATAATAATAATAGTAATAATAATAAGGTATAATAATAATGTAATAATGCTGAAAAGAGCAAACTACTTGCCAGAATTTTTGTTGATGATTCTTTACAGCTGCATTGTGTAGACGCTGGTTTTATGAGATGTTGAAAATATACAGCCTTCTAGGATGTACAGTTTTCTGTACATTTTCAGTACAGAATAAGAGACTATGTGAGTTACAGTGAGTTGGGTTTGTAAAGTTCTTTTAAGAAACAACAAATTATTATTTACTCTGACTCAGATAATAAACCAGTCTGTAAATAATGAGCATTAGGCAGATGTCTTAATCTAATAATATGGTCATTTTTTTTTCATTTCTTTTCAAGACAGTAAATACTAGCTATTCCCTAGGGCAGAAAGCCATGTCCAATCTTCTGTAGTTATCTTTGTGCATGAGGTTTAAGAATTTGACAGAATCCCCATAGACAAGTGTTTATATATATATATATATATATATATATATATTTCATTTTGGAAAAAAAAATACAGTAAAATTAATGTCCTTACCTACATAATTGTGAAAGACTGTTTTGTAAGACAGCTATGTAGGTTTAGAGATACATTGAAACAAGAACCTAGTTCAGTTTTGTCATGTATTTGAATAATAGTTTAAGTTAAAAAGGATCCTAAAGATCACCTAGTTCCAACCCCCATGCCATGGTCAGAGAAACTTTCCACCAGACCAGATTGCTCAAAGCCCCATCCAACATGACCTTGAACACTTCCATGGATGGGGCATGCACATATTCTCTGGGAAACCCATTCCTCTGCCTCACCACTCTTTGAGTGAAGAATTTCCTCCTTTTGTCTAATCTAAACCTACTCTCTTTTAGTTTAAAGCCATTACCCCTTGTCCTATCACTACAATCCCTGACAAATTGTCCCTCCCCAGATTTCCTGTAGGCCCCCTTTAAGTACAGGAAGGCTGCTATAGTCTTCCATGAGCCTTCTCTTCTCCCAGCTGCCTCACCCTGTGTTCATAGGAGAGATGCTCCAGCCCTATGATCACCCTTGTGGCCTTCCTCTGGACTCGCTCTAATATCACAGAATCACAGAATCATCTAGGTTGGAAGAGACCTCCAAGATCACCAAGTCCAACCTCTGACCTAACACTAACAAGACCTCCATTAAACCATATCCCTAAGCTCTACATCTAAACGTCTTTTAAAGACATCCAGGGATGGTGAAGCAACCACTTCCCTGGGCAGCCTATTCCAGTGACTAACAACCCGCTCAGTAAAGAAGTGCTTCCTAATATCCAACCTAAACCTCCCCTAGTGCAACTTTAGCCCTTTCCCCCTCATCCTGTCACCAGACACGTGGGAGAATAGACCAACCTCCACCTCGCTACAGCCTCCTTTCACGTACCTGTAGAGTGCAATAAGGTCGCCCCGAGCCTTCTCTTCTCAGGCTAAAAAATCACAGCTCCCTCAGCCAGTTCTCATAAGACTTGTTCTCCAGAGCCCTCACCAGCTTCGTAACCATTCTCTGGACTTGCTCAAGCACCTCCATCTCCTTGTAGCGAGGGGCCCAAAACTGAACACAGAACTCAAGGTGCAGCCTCACCAGAGCCGAGTCCAGGGGGACAATCACTTCCCTTGCCCTGATGGCCACGCTGTTTCCTATGCAAGCCAGGATGCTGTTGGCCTTCTTGGCCACCTGAGCACACTGCTGGCTCATATTCAGCTGACTGTCAAACAATGCTCCCAGGTCCTTCTCTGCCAGGCAGCTTTCTAACCACACATCTCCCAGCCTGTAGCTCTGTTTGGGGTTGTTGCGCCCCAGGTGCAGGACCCGGCACTTGGCCTTGTTGAACTTCATGCAGTTGACCTCGGCCCATCGGTCCAGCCTATCCAGGTCCTCCTGCAGAGCCTTCCTACCCTCGAGCAGATCGACACAAACACCTAACTTGGTGTCGTCTGTAAACTTGCTGAGGGTACACTGGATCCCCTCATCCAGATCATTGATAAAGATGTTAAAGAGGACTGGTCCCAGTACCGAGCCCTGGGGGACTCCACTAGTGACCGGCCTCCAACTGGATTTGGGCCTGGCTACCCAGCCAGTTTCTAACCCAACAAACCATACACCAGTCCAAGCCAAGAGCAGCCAGTTTCCTGAGGAGAATGCTGTGGGAAACGATGTCAAATGCCTTACTGAAATCAAGGTAGACCACGTCCTCAGCCTTTACCTTGCCCACCCAGTATGTCACTTTGTCATAGGAGGAGATCTGGTTAGTC
This sequence comes from Oxyura jamaicensis, assembly GCF_011077185.1. NCBI lineage: Eukaryota > Metazoa > Chordata > Aves > Anseriformes > Anatidae > Oxyura > Oxyura jamaicensis. The sequence continues at coordinate 6,662,529 of NC_048926.1, read as the reverse complement.
AAGCATGACCTGCCTTTCATAAACCCATGCTGACTGGGCCTGATCACCTGCTTGCCCTGCAAGTACCATGTGATGACACTCAGGATAATCTGTTCCATGAGCTTCCCTGGCACTGAGGTCAAACTAACAGGCCTATAGTTTCCTAGATCAACTTTCCCACCCTTCTTGTAGATGGGCGTCATGTTTGTTAGCTGCCAGTTGACTGGGACCTTCCCCGATAGCCAGGGCTGCTGATAAATGATGGAAAGCGGCTTGGCCAGCTCTTCCACCAGTTCTCTCAATACCCTCAGGCGGATCCCATCTGACCCCACTGACTTGTGTACATCCAAATGCTGTAGCAGATCGTGAACCATTTCCTTATGGAGATTCCCCTTAGTCCTCCTTTTTGTGGTGATATATTTATAAAAACATTTTTTGTTATCTTTAACTGCAGTAGCCAGATAGAGCTTCGGATGAGCTTTGGCCTTTCTAATTTTGTCCCTACACATCCTTATAACAGCCTTATAATCCTTCTGAGTGCCTTTTCCATAGACCATAAACCCTCTTTTTTTTTTTTTTTTTTTTTCCTAAGCTCTAGCCACAACTCTCTGTTCAGCCAGGCCAGTCTTGTCTTCCACACCAGCTTGTCTTTGGGCATGTGGGGACAGGCTTCTTAGCCTTTAAGATTTCCTTCTTGAGGAATGTCCAGCCTTCCTGGACTCCTCTGCCCTTCAGAACTGCCTCCCAAAGGACTCTGCCAACCAGTGTCCTGAACAGCTCAAAGTCTGCCCTACGGAAGTCCAAGATAACAGTTTTACTGGTCCCCCTCCTGACTTCACCAAGAACAGAGAACTCCACCATTTCATGGTCACTGTGTCCAAGACAGTTCCTGACCACCACATCTCCCACCAGTCCTTCTCTGTTTGTGAACAGAAGGTCTAGCGGGGCACCTCCCCTGGTAGGCTCACTAACCAGCTGCATCAGGAAACTAACCAGCTGCATCTCTCCAGAAACCTCCTAGGCTGCTTCCTCTGAGCCGTATTGCATGTCCAGGATATGTCTGGGAAGTTGAAGTCCCCCACGAGGACAAGAGCTGATGATTTTGCAATTTTTGCCAGCTGCCTGTAGAATTCCTCATCCGTCTCCTCATCCTGGTTTGGTGGTCTGTAATAGACCCCTGTGTTGGCCTTCCTGTCAATCCTAACCCACAGGGACTCAACCTTGTCCTAGAAGGATATATGCCTATACCCTTCTTTTGTTGAGGTTCCAGAGCTGAACTCAGGGCTCCATGTGGGGTCTCATGAGAGCAGAGTAGAAGGGAAGAATCTGTTCCCTTGCTCTGCTGGCCATGATTCCTTTGATGCAGCCCAGGATATCATAGAATGGCCTGGGTTGAAAAGGACCTTTAAAATAAACTAGTATCAATCCCCTTGCCCTGGGCAGAGTTGCCAACCACTAGAGCAGGCTGCACATAGCCGTTGGTAGATATGGCTGGTTTCTGGGCTGCAAATGAATATTGCTGGCTCATGTTGAGCTTCTCAACAACCAACACCACCAGGTCCTTCTCCACAGGATTGCTTTCAAACCATTGGCCGCAGATGGGTCCCAACTGTCCACAAGGGGAAAACGGATTCTGGCCCAGGAGCTGGCAGGGCTCATTGAGAGGGCTTTAAACTAGGTAAGAAGGGGGGGGGGGGGGGGGGTGAAACAAAGCCTGTTCCCACTGTGCCAGTAGGAACAGTGGCAAGGCTGGGGGAGAAGGCTAAGGCCCAGCTGAAGTGCATTTGCACTAATGCACGCAGCATGGGCAACAAGCAGGAGGAGCTGGAAGCCATTGTGCAGCACGCAGCTTATGACTTGGTTGCCATCACAGAAACGTGGTGGGACCACTCTCATGAGTGGAGTGCTGCAATGTCTGGCTATAGGCTCTTCAGAAGGGACAGGCAGCACGGAAGGGGTGGTGGAATGGCTCTCTATATTAGAGAGTCTTTTGATGTCGTCAAACTTGAGGCTGTGGACGTGGTCTACCTTGAATTCAGTAAGGCATTTGACACCGTTCCCCACAGCATTCTCCTCAGGAAACTGGCTGCTTATGAAGACTGGCGTACACTTCGTTGGGTTAGAAACTGGCTGGATAGCCGGGCCCAAAGAGTCGTGGTAAATGGAGTCAAATCCAGTTGGAGGCTGGTCACTAGTGGGGCTCGGTACTGGGGCCAGTCTTCTTTAACATCTTTATCAATGATCTGGATGAGGGGATCGAGTGCACCCTCAGCAAGTTTGCAGACGACACCAAGTTAGGTACGTGTGTCGATCTGCTCGAGGGTAGGAAGGCTCTGCAGGAGGACCTGGATAGGCTGGACCGATGGGCTGAGGTCAACTGCATGAAGTTCAACAAGGCCAAGTGCCGGGTCCTGCACCTGGGGCGCAACAACCCCAAACAGAGCTACAGGCTGGGAGATGTGTGGTTAGAAAGCTGCCTGGCAGAGAAGGACCTGGGAGCATTGTTTGACAGTCAGCTGAATATGAGCCAGCAGTGTGCTCAGGTGGCCAAGAAGGCCAACAGCATCCTGGCTTGCATAAAAAACAGCGCGGCCATCAGGGCAAGGGAAGTGATTGTCCCCCTGGACTCGTCTCTGGTGAGGCCGCACCTTGAATACTGTGTTCAGTTTTGGGCCCCTTGCTACAAGAAGGACATGGAGGTGCTCGAGCGAGTCCAGAGAAGGGCTACGAAGCTGGTGAAGGGTCTGGAGAACAAGTCTTACAAGGAGCGGATGAGGAAGCTGGGACTGTTCAGCCTGGAGAAGACTCAGGGGCGACCTCATCACACTCTACAGGTACGTGAAAGGAGGCTGTAGCGAGGTGGAGGTTGGTCTATTCTCCCACGTGTCTGGTGACAGGATGAGGGGGAAAGGGCTAAAGTTGCGCTAGGGGAGGTTTAGGTTGGATATTAGGAAGCACTTCTTTACTGAACGGGTTGTTAGTCACTGGAATAGGCTGCCCAGGGAAGTGGTTGCTTCACCATCCCTGGATGTCTTTAAAAGATGTTTAGATGTAGAGCTTAGGGATATGGTTTAGTGGAGGACTTGTTAGCGTTAGGTCAGAGGTTGGACTTGGTGATCTTGGAGGTCTCTTCCAACCTAGACTATTCTGTGATTCTCCACCCAGGCTTTATCTGTGCTTGGGATTGCTCTGACTCAGATGCAAGACCTTGTACTTGGCATTGTTGTACTTCATAATATTCCCACGGGCCCTCCTCTAAAATCTAGCAAGGTCCCCCTGTGTTGCTATCCCTCCAGCGTGTCAGCCACACTGTGTAGCTTGATATCAACAGCAAACTTGCTGCAGGTGCTCTCAATCCCACTGTCCAAGTCATGAATAGTTAAACAGTTACACAGTTAAACAGTTAAACAATACCAATATCTGAGGAACACCACTCATCACTGGTAACTAGAGTACTTATTTCTAATATAACATGCAGAGAAAATGTCACTACATTACATTAGCCTCTACCATTTAACCATACAGACAGTGCAGAGTCAGCTAAAACTAACAGGGAAAGCAGACGATGACTTGGTACAAGATTTTTGATGGCAGACCAAAGTTGTTTATTTGTACAAAGCAGTCTTGTTCAGTTTGTTTTGTATAATGCCTCACAGGAATACTAATGAAGACAACAGGTCTTATTAGAGGAATATACAATTGCTTTAATTTGTTTTCTTTTTCTCAGTAGAACTGATCCAGTTTTTGTAGTTAAAAAAGTGTTATGAACATTGTAACCAGTCTGGAAAAATGATTCCACCCAATCCTCATAATAAAAGCTAACCAATAACAAATATATTCAGAATTATTTGGATAATTTCTGGTTGTTTTTGTTTGTTTGGTTTTTAAATCATTATTGCTTTTTATTGTTGTTCTGGGGGGAGATGGGGAAAGAAAACAACAAAATTAATTCCTTCATTTCTCCTACTGCCTTGATTAAAAATAAGATTGTCATCAGCTTTAAAGAGAAAACTGAATATGTACCTAGTTGCCTATTTACCTTTGTACACCAGAGTTTGTATGTATATTTAAATCCAGCTAAAAGTCTTTAGAAGCAGCCCTAGGTAACATTTTTGACCATGGCTTCTGTCTCTGTTGTCACTGGCATGAATTAACTATTTGTGACCCATCTTCAGCCATGAAACCATACAGACACAGACACTAAGTTCAATATAGGACCAAATACATTCTGCTAAGACACATTTTTGCAGTAGACTTGCTTATAGGAGAGCTCTGCTGTTTCAGCTAAATAGCTAGACAAAAATTTAAGACATATCCCTGAAAATTTATCAAAATTGGTCTTTTTTGTATGCATGCAAATATTTATTTTCACAAAGGCTATAAAGTTTTCTTAAATCCAGAATGAAATTCTGGTCTCAGTCATACTGACCTAAATAATTGCTGAGATGTCAGGATATGCACCTGGAAGTTAAAAAAAAAAGCAGTTATGGATCACTCATTTCCATGTTGGTTTGTGGGTGGCTGGTGGTATTTTTTGTTTGTTATTCCACCTAGAAACTAAGAAATCAAACAGATACAATTTTAGTTGTGCATTAGGAAAAAAAGAGAAAAAAAAAGAAAAAAAAAAAAAAACTAATTTTAAAACAATCTTTTTTTTTTTTTTTTCATAATATTAAAATGTTGTTTTCCAGGCAGCCCTAATGAGCTGTCATAATAGTAACAAATCATATGCTCATGAGATTTCCACTACAACACTTTACAATAAAAAGGTATATATCAGATAAAAAAAAAAAAAAAAGTATTTGGAAATGTATTCAAATTGTCTGACTTTACATTTACTTCAATTAAGTTTCTCAAAAATGCAGTCATCAAATGAAGTAGCAGTAAGAGTGTTTTTCCTATGTTAGTCCATCCCAAGCAAGCTTAGAATAAACAATCTGTTTCAGTATACTCTGTAAGGATTGAAGTCAGGACACTTGATTATCTGTAATGGGGAAGAATCTAATGAATGTAACATTAGATAACAGCTGATATGAAAAAAAAATAAAAATAAAAAATGAGTCTACATATCTATAGCTTTTTATTAAAAATAAAATCCATATTGTGTTAATTGACTTTTTTTTTTAAAAAAAAAATGTATGTTGTTCTATTACTCTTCACCCTCCACTCATAATGAGTTTCACTTGAGTTTGCTTTTTATTTCAACAAACTGGGTAGTAGTGATTGGAATCATAGCATAATATGAAAAGAGAGATTTTCTTTCTAACTACATAATTGTTGAAGAGAGAAGAATTTTTGAAAGCCAAGATAACTTGGAACAAAAGATCTAACTGGTACAACAAGGAATATATTGTACAGCAGTGAAACAAAAATATCAAAATGGAATAGAAAAAAATAATCTGGATGAACTGAAAGTAGCAGTCATAAATGGAAATAGAAAAAAACTCAAAAGATGCATAAGTAGAATGAGAAAGCATAATTTGTGACAGACTTGAACTTTCAAAAAATCTTGACTTATTAATTAGTTTTGAAACAAACAAACAAACAAACAACAACAGCAACAACAAGAAAAACAACAGATAAAAGTCATTTAGTAGTTAACTCACTGAGGTACCATTCAGGAAAGTGAAGTTTATCTATTGCCCCTTTTCAGACTCTCTATGTAATTAGATAAATACCCTTAGATGGTGGTATATATTGCCCCAAGAGCAAAAAGATGACAGCTATGTTTCTCTCTCTATCCCTTGTTTCCGGTCCTGTTCCTTTAGATTATGTTCATTAGGTAGAAAAAATAAACATCAAAAGCTGGTTCAGTACCTCCATGCTCTAGCATTGGAATATGTGCAAATCAAATTCTGGCTATTGTCTTCATGAGCATTATTTATAAAAAAGGAAACAGTCCACTGAAGAAAATGATTCTTAAGCACCTGTGAAGCCTCTCACATTTATCCACAAAAATTGAAAGACCTAATGGCTTACTAACCTAATGGCAGTATTTTTCGTAGACCAGTAAAACCAATTTCTGATGGCACTACAAAGAGAGAAGAGGCTTTATGCTAACATGGTTATCAGGTTGAGATCCTCAGGGCTCTTCCAGGCTTCTTTGACCTGAGGTGATCTCACCTTGATTTGTCTGTTAACAGCTGACTTTGTGTCAAGTGGCTATTGCCTAAATTGTCTCAGCTTATCTCTGTTGATAATATATACGTGGTAGAAATCTAACAAACCTCTGCAATCACTGAGTAACAAACATTAACTAATGTTGACCAATAGTTTACAGGTGAATTAAATTTGGTAAAATCAGTGAAGCAAGAGCAAGAAAGAGTCTAAAAGCAAGTTTATAAAAAACATCTCAAATAAAGCCTTGCATTGAAGAGGAATGCAATTATAATCACCATGATATTGCTCTGGGTTACTGATTTATTAAAAAAATGGATTATATGGTAACCCCTCAAACTCCCATTAATCAGGAAAACTGAACTGGTGGAATTTACAAGAACGATATGGGGAAGGTAAGCTAAGGAATAGTTTAGAAATAGTAAAGCATGTATTTGTCAATCTACTAAATTAAGAGTTATTGGGTTATTATGAACTTTATTGGGATAATAATGTACTATAATTAGGAATATATAAACAGCTTTTCAAATATTACCTAAATGATATGATACAATTTTGAAACTGTCTTCCCACCTCCTCTTTTAGCAGGGGTATCAAAACAGATGACTTCCATAAGTACCTTTCAGCATAAAATATTGCAGTTTATGAGTAAGTTATCATCAATACTTCAACAGAATGGTTATTTAAACATTCCTCAGAGCAATGTAAGTCTCAAACACTCTTGAGTCTAGCAAAATTTTGGAGATCATTCCAATGAACAAATTGATTTACCGCACAAGAAATTCATTGCCAGTTCAGCATTATAGTACAATTGTAGATCTACATCTGTATGTAATTAACAGAGGTTATTTTTTGTCTCTCTTCATGAAATGCACGCTTGACTTCTAACTGTCAAAAAAGGAAAGCAGTTTTTCTGTGAACACTGACTCTTACTTTCTTGGAAACTCAGAAACACCTCCATAGAACTCAGCTGTCTCAAATTCAAGAGCAGAGGTTTGTTTTGTCTTGTTTTCCCGGCTGCAGTAATATACAAAGTTGGCAGAAATAATAAGATTCAATTGCTCATAAGTAAGTGGCAGCTTAAACAAAGGCAGTTGGGCAATAATTGTTTTTGTTTTCAGTTGTTTCCATTTCAAGCTTTGTCACTGACTTTATCGGTACATGTTCTGTGTTGGCTAAGATTTTGGTTGGATATGCCAAGAAAAATAATTTAGAACATTGCAACAAAATCAGTTCACAGCACACTGGTACCTACACAGTTTTCCAAGTGGTTTCTTAAGGCCTCACTCACTGAACAGGGAGCCTGAATTTTGCACGGAGTGGATATTTTCTTCCCAAATACTGTGAGAGCAAAGGTAGTTTAATATCAATACTTAATAAAAGTTGAGAACAGAAGACCAAGGAAAAAAAGAAAAACAATAATAATAATAAATAATAATAATAAAAAAAAATAAAGGAACTGGCAAAGTAAAATTTACTCCTGACACTGGGATTTGGTCATAATACCGCATACCTACAACTTTATAAGGGCTGTGAGCTCTGTGATAATTTAATGAATTGAAATGTTCTAATAAGTTCAGTGGGTCAGACCCTTAGTGTACATAATTTTCTGGGAAGGGTGCCACACAAAGGCCTGTCTAGTTACCACAAATCCTTACCTGCAGCTGAATGTAATCTTTGTGAATGATATAGGTATATATTTTATAGTAATGAGGAGGTGGGACTCACCTGTACTTGTATCTGTCTTGGAAGTTAAGTATCTAATTTAAGCTATTCCCTCAAACTCCCCATAGTTAATGATGAAATATAGCTAAAATGAATCACTTTCTGTAGATCTTCCTTTTAAATACCCATCATAAAATGGGATGCATTGCCCTCCTGAGGCACTAATCTCCCACTGTCAGCTACAGAGGGAGCCCAGTTGTCTAGCTAAGACTAAACACCTAATCTCTCCTGAGATGCAGTTGTACCATTCAATGAGACAATTAGCTGACAAATCAAAAGAAAACAACATTGTTTCCAGGTAGGGGGAAAAAAAAAAAAAAAAAAGTATGAAAAATAAATAACAGGATTATTTATAAATTACATTTGCCTATAGGTTTGTTGGTTGCTTCTTTTTTTTTTGCTTTCAGTTTTAAAATGTTTTAAGGAAATTAAAATGTGGTGTGAATTTCCACTCAGAACAATCCCATAAGAACTTCAAAGTTTTAGAGGCCTTGAAATTGTCCTTGTTTTCCTTTGAATTGCTGCATTACTTATCCTGTGTCATCATGCTGTTCTGCACAAATCAAATAACTATCTTTAATAATCACCCAGAAAACCTGTTTTCCTATCAATCTGTCTGGATTCTTATATTGCCTAAAGAGAAATTTAAATTTTATATATAGAGATGCAAAAGCACTGTAGTTCACAACTCTTCTGCAGGTTGCAACTCTCTTCAAAGTAGTAGGCTGCTAAAATTCTTTTACAACTTCTGGATCACTTCAAATCTTTCAGTAAAATAATTGATCTATCAAAGTAATCAAAGAAACAGGAAGAATAAATTTATTCCTGCTACGAGACTTAGGAATACCAGCTTGCTCCACAGTCAACTAAGGAAAAGACTTTAATACTCTTTAAAATGATTTATAGACATGTTATTGTTTGATCTCATAATTTAAGAGGTTATACAGACTGGACACAAATTTCTATTTGGAAAGGATCTTAGAATAACAACTAATACTCTTTTAACATTCTCTTCTATGAGTTTTACAAACAGATGAGATAAATATAGTGGCTGTTAATTCTGACTTGTTTTCTGGAGCTTCAAATGAAAATACATGTTAAACTGTAATGATTCAGGTTCATTTTAAAGAGATTAAATTGATTTTCTTTTCTGAAATGAGAGTAGATACCAGTGTTCACACCTTTCATGTCTATCAAACGATACACCTAAGAAGTTGTCAAAGTAATTCTATTTCTCCCACACAACACCTCAGCCAGATCTGTTCCATACTGACTTTGTGACATGTAAAACGCAGGGTTACACATCTATAACAGGGAATACAAGTAGCTAAAAAGTTAAAATGGAAATTGGAGTTCCAAGATACACACATTTCACTCAGGCACTTCAGCTAAGTTTTCTGATTTATTATTATTTATCTAAAACTAAAAATTCAAATTTTAATAAAGATTTCCTCTTACCTACCATAACCTATAAGTTAATTGTATCAACAGTACCTTACCACATCCAGTTTCATAGAAGAAAGGGAATTTCTCCTGTTTCCTCTGATAGATTCTTCCACAGTCTGACAGATCTCTCGATTATTAAGAAATATTTTATGATGTCCAGTCTACACATTTCTCTGTTTAATTCCCTCTTTTTAATTGTGGATCTGTCCCTTTGGAATTACCTAAATAAAGCCTGTTCCTTTCTGGTGTTTATTTCAGTGAATGAATCACAAACAATGATCATAACTTCTCAAAGCTGTCATTTGATCAATATATATTTAGTTTTTAGGCTTCACACAGGAAGCCCTTGTGAATACAGGGTGGTTCATCTGAAGGTTATCCTCTATTTGTTCTTTTTAGTGAGTAGCAGTGCAGAAATTCATTCCAGATTTGATCAAAGGTATCTAGTATCTTACACTGTTCAAAGGCTGCTCATTCATATTTTACAGTTTCAAGAACAGCATTGACCCAGCAATCAATATGAGATGTTATGATTTTTTATTTATTTATTTATTTATTATCCTTACCTATAGTTTCTTGAAGGGAACATTTATTTATAAGCTGTCACCACAGATGAATCTATTTTTATTTTACTTTTCTATAGTGAGACCAGCAGTTATCACTATTTGAAACTAAGGAAAAAAAAAAAAAAAAAAAAAAAAAAAAGTAAGAAAGTTAGTTAATATTGTCACTGTAGATTATAAAAAATTACTTTAGATACAAACTAGCCCTGTAAAATACAGTCGGGAAAAGACATAAATACTTGCAATACCCAAGTCCTTAATAATCAGCTACAAATTTCAGGAACATATCCAACACTATGCAGTGTATCCCAGGACATTTAAACAGCTGAACTATTTCTTATCTTATGCATGTGAGCTTTGCTGAAAACTAGAATAATCATTATTTTTATACCATCTCACAGCTTCACTACACTCTGTTACATAAGTAAATGTTAATTCATAGTATTTAAAGTTAAAAATAAATATATGAAACAGAATGTAATCTATCCAAAGAAATGGTGAATGTTATCTTTTGCTCATTTTAGGTTTTAATCTTCCCTGAGAGAAATACAGTTTTTACTCCAGAAATCTACTATTGTGTTTCTTATGAGGAGGGAAGGGAGGAAATCTTAAAACACAAGACCCTGAATGCTTTAGGATTTTTTAAGGAATAGAGAATGTAGAAATCTGAGGTACTATGTTGCAACAAGTCAGCCTTATCATGTGGGAAGTTTCCCTTTGCATCTCACCTGTGTGTATTGCACTCTATGAATTCAGCCTCTATATAAGTATATATGCATAATTTGTATAATTACTGTAATATTTACTGGAACTCTTTTTTTCTTTTTTCTTTTTTCTTTTTTTTCCTTTTTTTTTCTTTTTCTTTTATTTTTTTCCTTTTTTTTTTTTTCATAGCCCTAGGGCTGGAACACTCACTGTAGGGGAAACAGATGCCATTTGCTGTGCTGAACCCAGTAAAGAAATTTGAATCCAAGTTTCTTTTATTTGAGAAGAGTGCAATCACTGAGGGTTAGACTTTGTTTTTATGACTCACAGGGAATGAACCCTTCTTTGCATCTTTTTCCCCATTCAAAAATAAAGCATTAGGTATAGCATTTCAAGGGTGCTGAATGAACCATTTTAATATTTGATACTTTAAAAATAATAATCTGAAATATTTACATTTGAATCAAGTTGTTTGTTTTGTCCCGGGGATTTTAAAAGGACAAATAAATATTTTAGACTCCCGTTGCTTCTAACCCCTTCCCCAATACTGACAATAACTGAAGAGAGTCATGACATCGAAGAAAAGCCTTTTAGGCAGTGTCATAGAAAACTTTACAATGAAAACATATATCTACACTAGATAGTTAATGCTAATAAATATTTACTGGCACATAAAAATAAAGTAGCATTGATCAGTAAGGAGTTTTTTTATTTGCTTGTTTGTTTTTTAAACAAAGTTGTGCAGATGTAAATCACGTCACTATTGAAGCTGAGGATGAGTTTTAACATCTGGCTGGTAGGATGTCAAATGCTACACTTACATTAGTGATATCAGATAGTATGTGAAAAAAAACAGCCCTTTTTTACAAACAGCTATCTACTAATAAATAAATAAATAAATCCTTTTCAGGAACACTAGCAAGAAGGAAACTATTACAGACTGTACATTTGGTTTTTGGTATTGCAAATTTTTTCTCAGATGCAGAGAGTGTGAAGTTATACAAGTGTGTACCAGTAGCCATTCCTTATAAAGCAAACCCAACAAGTACTTTCTCAAAGATACTGTCGTACTGTCACAAAGTAAAGCTCAACAGGTGATAGCCTCGGCATCTGCCTCTGGGAGAATCTGAAATTATAGAAGTTTATTGCATTCCATTTATCATGATGTGCTTGTTAGCATGCTGTTTTATAGGCACATTGCTCCACAGTGTAACCATTTTAGTGTGCAAACTCTATGTTTTTAGTTTAATTTGCTACAGATATGATATAAAGATAAATGAGATGGTGTTTCTTACCCACCACCCAGAATTGTCCCCAGCAGTTTGCTAGCCATCAATCACAACAGGGATGGAAGAACTTCTGTAACACATTTTAAGAACTCCTTATTTGCAAAGACAAATATGAAGTAAAGAGACATCACTGCATACGATTTCATTCAGCTCTATATATTATGGATTACAAATATGCACAGATTTTGTATCCACGAAAATGGGTATGTAGACAAAAAAAACTAATTCTCTGAACACTGTATGTTTCTGAATTATCACTCTTAAAAATGCAACAGTGGTTTGTACTTATGATTTATTCATATGGTTTGACCAAAACCCAGATTCATTTTAGCTAAATTTTGACACTTAGATGAGATAATGACGCTGATGGTAACTTTTTTCCTTCTCACATGAGAAAGATAGAGACCCCTTTAGCAGTATCCAATCATGAAAACACAATTGACTTAACTAGACCAGGCACCTATAGGAGCCTCTCAGGCACCTCTCAGGAGTGTCAACAAGTTTTTTTTTTAAGTTGATTTTTTTTTTTTTTTTTTTAATTAAAAGGTCTATGATGCCAAGAGTTGACACAGAAGATGGTTTTGAACCTTGATGGAAACCAGGAGATCTGCATTCATGACTCTTTCTAAACATGTCACTTTTCACCTCACTGTAAAAGGTGATACTTTCCCTGACTGACCATTCTTATTGTTTCAAATGAGTTCTTCAGAAACTGTGTTATCTCTTATTGCAAACAGGCAAGTATCATGCCTGAGGTAATGTAGGCCATACCTTGATTTCAGACCTGCTCACATCATGTATCATTTTGAGAATTACTTTAGTTCTAAGCAGAACATTTGCTGTCATTGAAATAAAGTTTTTGTTGTTGTTGTTGTTTTCAGTTAATGGACCATCATGGATATTAATTTAATTTATTGATAAACTTCATATAGAAAATAATATTATTATTTTTTAAATGGAAACTGTTCTATAAATGTTTTATTTTATATGAAAATAAATGCTTATAGCATCATAAGTGCATTGTGGTAGAGGACATTTCAATTGTGGTTTAAATTATTTATCTTTCAAGAATTGTCAAGAAATAATTGTTGAACAAAAGTTTTATGCAGTTATTATTCTTACTAAAACTAATATCAGTGGCTGAAACATTGCTTTTTCTTTCCCCAAGTGTTTCAGATTTTAACTTTTCCCCACTTTAAATGAAACAAGAATAATATGATGAAGAATTGTAAATGATAATCAACTCAGATCAATCATTTTGTTTATTTTGCTTTTGCTTCCTTTCTCAGCTAAAAGATAAATACACAGAGGTTAAACCTTAAAAGCAGAAATATATATATATATATATATATATATATATATATATTTCTTTTTAAGTAGAATATTTCTTTCTATTTTACCAAATTAGAACACATATTTCCAAAAGATGTTACATTAAAAAATAAATATTATAAATAAATAAATATTTTTCAGTAGAGTCAGAGTGACATAAAGAATATATATATATATATATATTGGTTAAAAAATGGTTAGAAAAAAAAAAAAAAAATCTGGCAAGTATGAAAAGATCTGTGAAGGTTAGAAAATCTTAATTGTCCTTCCTTTTTATCACTTCATATACCTACCGTCATGGGACAGTCGTTTTCTTTAAATAAAGTCTTCACTGACACTTGCTATTTAAAGATTAGCACTGAGGGTTTATTTTCTTACCCCAAACGTTAAACAAGCCCCTTCTGAATGTAAAGGGTTACAAATTTCAATTGACTACATATTAGTTAAGGGTTAGAATAAACCAGAATAAACCAAGAATAAATTGGATGTAAACAACTATGGTGAATGATAGGAAAAAAATAAATTAAGACTGCTAGTGGTATACACCTAGAGTCTTAGAATACTATCAGTTCTGATAAACTAATTATAATTAAGGAGGTTTTCATACAATCATAAACAGGCTCTCCTAGAGGCTATATCAGTATTCCATTTGGACCTATTTCTAGATTTCAAACACTCTTGGTTATAAACTGTCTAGTCACAGGTACTGATTTTCTATTTCTGATCCAATCTCCCTAATTTAAAGCAGCCAAGACAGAGACAAATTTATAAAAATGACAAAAACTATCAGCATGCCCTGTTTCCTGTCCCATGACAGACTCAACATGTTTTGCTCTTTGGAAAATCTATCTAGTATCTAAAGATTTTCCATTCCTCCAAAAGGCTCATGTTCTGGTTCTGAACCATATCAGATGGAATATTAGAACTTTTTAATAAAAGTCCAGTTGTCTTTTCAGTATATGTTCTGCTTCCTCAGTCATCTAGAAAATATAGCTTGGTTATAAATTCATTAATGACAGCTAATATAAAATATCTTAGTGCCCCCAAAACAAACAGACAAACAAACAACAACAACAAAACCAAACAGGAATTGTCAGTATTGTAAATATTGTAAAATAGAGGGTGGTATCAGAAAATATTAGCCAGAAACAGGAGTCTTTACAGTGGAGTTGCCAGGAAGAGAAGCAAAATATAATTCAAAATTGTGAGAAACATCTTCTGTTGGATAGCTCTACTGTCCTAAGAAACTTGGTCTTAGTAGTAGAACCTATTAAATAGTAAAAACTTGGGATTTTTATTTATTAACATCACTTGGGATCTTAGTCTAAGGTGGAAACATACAAACAAAAAGGAACTATAAGAACTCAATAATTTCTTAAAGATGACAAAATGAAGAAGGAATGAAAGATTAAAAAAGTAACTTTAGTGATAGATGTGTATAGACATCGCTATTTACCCTTTCCGTCTTTTTATCCTTATATGTTTTATAACTCCGTAAGTATCAGTATACATATAAACACCTAAATGGTAACTGCATATGTAACCAACCAGAAAAGAGAAAATTGCCACAGATTCAGAGCAGAACTTGGTCTTAGAGGGAGTGTGTTAGGGTCCCTGTATATTACCCTGTATATTACCTGAAACATATTCAAATGCCTCAATGAAAAACTATAAAGAACTAGAAAAAGGCTGAAAGATTTTATTTATTTATTTATTATTATTATCAGGCTTTAATGCTGTGAAATCAGTGGAGAGAGATACTCTTTATCCAAACAGCACAAAAAGGGACAAATCCTGATATGACTCTCAGCATAACCATTCAAAGAGCAGCAATAATTTATATTTACAATATTTGATGCCCCATTTTCAGTCTTCCACATGTTCGGTTTCAAATGTAGCCAACAGAAAGAAAAACATCCTTGAAAAGCAATGCTGCAATGATCTGTATAAAATAAAGTCACTTCTACCTAAGTATCCATCTGCATGTCCTGAAAATGAGACTGTGCAAACCAATATTGGGTAAGAAAAGGAAAACAAACAAACAAAAATTGAAACCACTAAAGTCGACATGATATAGAAAAGGTTCTCCACTCACTTAATTTGACCATTTTAATGGAGAATGTTGTGTTTATGTTCTGGCTGTTTATGTGAGGAAGTAATGAAGCTGTTTTTCCCTTTAAGGGGCCAGAGGGATTTGAGGAGTCATTGCGAGGTTAGCTTTCAGGCTAGTGGTCTGTTCAGTCAGAGAAGCTGTCAGGGCTATGCCCACAGCTCGTGCTGCGCTGCAAGGCTCTGCCCAACTGCATTTCCAAAGGGACGTGTGTGTTTTATGTATGCAACAGCTGTTCCATTACCTCCCTTAAAATGACTTCATAAAGCAGAGAACCTTTTCCTAATTTATTTTAGTTGCTCTCACTGAAAAGCTTATCTGGGGCTTGATCCAAAGCCCACGGAATTCAATGGAGAGACTTTTCATTAACTTTTTAGAGCAGGCTTCAGATTCATTAGAGAAAAAGACTTTGGATTATTTTTTGTTTCCTTTGACAAAAGTCCCCCTTGTCTTCAGCACTGAGGATACACTATCCTTTATTTTAGAGAGAATTAAATATTAAAAGAGAAATTTCCAAAAGTTCAGAGCTTCTGCTCAGTTCATGCATATGTTCTGATTCTTATCCAAAGTTTAGTCTAATGCTTTTATGTGTTGATTGGGATTAAAAATCTTTAAACAGTCTTTAACTTTATAGTCTTTTTTTTTTTCTTTTTTTTTTTTTTCATTTGTTTAGTTGGAAATTGAGAGGAAAGCTAAACAGCTGCTACTTAGAGTGTTCAAGAGCAAACAAGCAAAAGATAACATGCAAACAAACCCAGACAATTTTTGCTAATACAGAATATTCCTACCCTGTCTTGAGGCAGAAAGTATTGCTTCTTCCCCAGAGGCAATGCAATCATGTTGACATTGGGTTAAACCTAAATAACCACATGTAAATGTAAATATATATGTATCTTTAAGCAGATTTTGTATTTTGTACTTGATACTAAAAAAAAAACAAAAAGAAAATAAAAGCTACAAAGATCTTGTGTACATGTACAGCTCACCCAGTAGTCTTTTTAAAAATCTGTTTTGTTTGCTTGTTTGTTTGTTGTCTTTTTTTTTTTTTTTTTATGATGGATGACGTAAGGATAAGTATAAAAACAGAGTAAGCACATCGTGAGTCTTCTTTAAGAGCATATGGGCCTGAAAGCTTATGGGCTTCCTAAACCAGGGGTTTTATCTTTGTATTTACCAGATTTTGAATGCAACCCATCATTGCCTGAGTTATGTGCTAACACAACTGGTGTTAACTGGGGCTTTGTGGCTTCCTGATTAAATCTTGTTCATGTCTGGGCAGCTGGGTCATAAGCAGTCATTATGAAACTTCCTTTCTATTGAATTTTTTAATAAATACTTCAGAGCTCTAGGGCTTTGAATAAAAGTTAGGCTAAGTCTAAACCTTTGTGGAAGGAAAGTGGCAGAAAGTGTTTTCCACCTCTCTTTATGTACAGATATTTTCTGCGGAGCTTGAGCAAAGGAGATGCAGACAGAAATGCTGAGAGAAGACATAGTTGGAGAATGGTGTGGTTTTTCGCTGGAAAGCACCAGGGTCTCAAAAATTACAAGAGGTATTTAGTCATGAAGAGTTTGAGAATAAAACCAAGATTTGCTGGAGGGAAAATAAAAGAGAGGGAATACAGCTGAACAGAAGGAACCATGGTGTACATTAGTGCATGATATCACTCTAAGGGGTATTTTCATTTACATTAGTTTAACTATTCCAATGAGCACATTAATCCATTTGCCTACTGTGCTGTTCTACCCTCCTCACTTCTCTTTGTACTTTAATATTTCTCTCCCCTCCCTGCTGTCAGAATATTATCCTCTCTCAGGTTCATTAGTATACAGCTATGGGAGAGCTTCTAGCTTCATTATGTGGCTGAGTCCTGTAGGCCTTGCTTGGACAAAGCTGTCATTGCAGTCAAGTGCGACTTGTGCCTGAAAGCAGGCATCAGGATCAGATTCTGTCAGGGTAATAAGAATGGTACTACTAGGGTCACAACAATGCTTATATGGGTGAGGAATGAGAACCCTGCTGTCCTGGGTGTCTACAAGTGTCTACCAAGCACCACCTTCTTACAGTGTGTTAACAGTCTAAATACTGCTGTTTTCCTCTGAAGATGGGAAAGTGAGACACAGTAAATCAAATGAATGCCAAGAAGGATGGAAGCAGAGAGAGATGTTACTGTCATCTTCACCATGTCTGCACAGTCTAGGCAAGAAAAAGATGGTTCTAACTGTGTTAAATACACTTTTTAATCAGGTAGTTTACTCTGTGTGAGTGGAAAAAAATAAAATTATTTATAAGATTTGTCATTCTTCTTCTGAAGAAAAATGTTATTCCAGAGGAAATTTTGCAATACATTTTTTTTTTTAATGTTATGGGAAGAAATACAGAAGGAACTACGAATTTCTCCCTCTCAAACTCCAATGTAGGTTTATCTTCTGAGTCTTCAATTTTATCATTTGATGTTATCAGTTATTACTAAAAAGAATCACAGCAGAGGTATAAGAATAATTTCTAGGTATAAATATGGGGCTTTACTAATATTTACTGATTATTCGGTGCTTCTCTTCACTCTTATTAGACATGCAAGTTAAGAGAAACAAAAGAAAATTGGTTTGTTTTGCTATACTATGTCATGCTTTATCAGAACAGGTAATTCAGTTGTGGAACTCATTGCCACAAATTGTAGTGTGGGCCAAAGCTACAAATTGCCTTTAGATTATACTAATTTACAGAATCCCTGAAAAATCCATTATGAAATGTTAAGCAAAATAGTATAGGTGGAATGTGGAATGTTTGGCTTTGGAAATCCTTAGGATTCCCTCTTCCAGATTGGCAGAACCTGGAGAATAGGAGCAAAAGAAAGCATTACTGGCCTTTTTGTCTTCTATCCAAACCTATAACTGGCCACTGTCAGAGATGAGACACCAAAAGAACTGGACATATATGTGACTTGTTTAACTATTTTTATATTATGTTTTTACATGTGGTAGTATTATTATTCCCATTTTACATGAAAGACAGACCAATTGTAGAAAGGGATTCATTCAGCATCACACACTGTGTCATCTGTTTCACATGGATAAGTCAATTGGCTGCAGGTTTTTTTTTTTGTTTGTTTGTTTGTTTGTTTTTTCCAGGACCAACTGTTCACATGAGCTGATGTAACTCTCTTTACCTAGAGTAAAATTCCAGTTCTTCAGAGAAGAAATCCAAACGTAGGACAGAGAAAACTGCTTCCTATAAGCAACATGAACAGGAACACAGAAGCACCATTTGGCTTAGACATCAAATTCAAGTTTGCAGTATTTTCTTAAGTCCCAGAAATCCAGATGCATCTACATCCTCTGCAGAAATAATAGCGACTTCAGAGATCAAAACATGAGAGAAGTTTGGAATAGATACTCTGGGGTAATAGACCCGACACTGTAATGTTTGTAGCCTTTGAAATTCTGAAATTAAAAATCTCAACTCCAGTGCCTGCTTTTGAATAGGAAAAGATAATTTTGAATTGGAAATAGAATAAATTATTTTGTATAATTATTTTATAATGATGTTGCAGCATAAAATAAAATGCCAAAATATACAATAGATTATCAGAGTTTCATAGGTAGTTGTTGTGGGCTTTTTTTATTTTTATTTTTATTTTTTTTTAAGAGAGTAATTTTCAGGTACAGGTACCTGAAGGGAGGCTGTAGCAAGGTGGAGGTTGGTCTATTCTCCCACCTGCCTGGTGACAGGACAAGGGGGAATGGGCTAAAGTTGCACCAGCGGAGGTTTAGATTGGGTATTAGGAAGCACTTCTTTACTGAGTGGGTTGTTAGTCACTCGAATAGGCTGCCCAGGGAAGTGGTTGAGTCACCATCCCTGGATGTCTTTAAAAGACGTTTAGATGTAGAGCTTAGGGATATGGTTTAGTGGAAGATTTGTTAGCGTTAGGTCAGAGGTTGGACTTGGTGATCTTGGAGGTCTCTTCCAACCTAGACTATTCTGTGATTCTGTGATTTAGGATTTTTGAGGGGGTGGGGGGTGGGGGGGTGGGGAATAGGAAGGAGATAAAGTCACTGGAGAATCTGTAGTAAGTACCAATTTGTGTAAAAACATTTAAAAAAGTATAGGGATTGTTTTTGTCCCTTGTTCTGACCATCAATTAACTTAATAATATTTATGTGAAAACAAATGCTATCATCTTTTCAGTTGTTACAAGGGACCATTTAATATTATTTTTCAATCTGATTCCCTGATTCTCTTCAGAAAGGAACAACATAATATTATTAATATGAAGAAAGAAAAAAAAAAAAAAGAGTTAAAAGTTATAAATTTTTTACTTTTAAATCAGGAAAATATAATTTTGTTTGTTTGTTTGCTATTAATATTTTTGTTTACTGTTCATGAGAAAATATTTATTTCTGAGAAGTTTGGAAGGAGCAAAGGTTATGTTACTTTATTTGTACATATCCTTTTTGATGTCCTAGTCCTAAGCAAACACCGAACAATCGGTGAGCTTTCTGGTTTTAAATTATTTACTCAGCTTATGAAAGCAATAACAACAAACCCAAACCAACCAAACAAAAAGGTGTAAGTGAATATTGAGAAATAAATAAATAAATAGATAAATATGAACAAGACAAAATATAGGACTCTGTATGGGAATGTTGCCCTACCAGAAAAGTATAAACTGTGACATTGAAGTGGGAAAAGTAAACAACAACCAACACTGAACTTAGCTTATGACAGTCTTCTCTTGCATTGATTATGGACTATTTCATCTTCAATATACTGATGCCTGTGTTTTCTTGTCTCTTAAGATGAAGCACAGTGATAACTATGTTATTTTCTAGGAATTGGAAATTGAGGTAGATACCATGTGCTTCATAGTGGTGACAAATATTGAAGAGTTTGTGCTAGAGAATAGTGTCATAATTCAGAGACTCATGAATTACATTTGCCATGCTGCTTGTCTTCACATTAACAGCTAACTGCTGTGTCTGTGTATATGTACACAGCCAAAGATCATTATTGAACAGTCCTGGAGCATAAAATTCCCACCTGTCCTGCCAGAAGGAAGTATTTTTCTGTTTCATGGTATTCAATTGAACTGACCCTCTAGGACAGGAAATTTCCCCTAACCAGGAGAAAAAGGAATATAATCGCTGAAGGACTGGATGTCTCTTCAAATGACAAAACACCATTTTCCATAAGATTAATATCTGGGGGAAGATTTAAAGCCACAATAGTTAGGAAATTTGGCATCAAGACACCCACCCATTCGCTAATCTATTTTTCTGCATCAGAAAGAAATATTGGCATCAAAAAGAAAGGGACATGATGTCATTTGCTTTATATGTTGTTATATCATAGCCTAGCGAACAAAGTTTGGGCTTGCAGTGGGAACCTCCTTAATTTAAATCAGTCCTATAATGTTGGTCTAACTAACAGTCAGCAGTGTCCTCTATGTACAATTTGGTTTGATGTGAGATTCTTTATCTGTGAGTTTTTGCTATGAGAGACTATAATAACTTCTAATGAGAGAGTAAAAAGGGTTCTGTTTACATATTTTAAAATATACACAGATGGAACATGTATACGTGGAAACACATACATATACATATGCACCTCTGCATACATATATAGATGTTTATGTCTATGTCTATAATTACATTTATATAAACTGTCCATAAGATAAACAATACCTAATTGGGCTATAGCTATCTATGCATTATTATAAATCAGAAAGAAACATGAGTGTTGAGATTTTTTTCAGTTCAAAAACTGAATCCTAGTGGGCAGTTCATTAAAAGTGGACTGCGGCAACAGAATACTTGCTTTATTATTTTTCCACAACAGGAAAGCCTTACAAAAGAACTCAGCTGCTAAGAGCTTTTGAAAATCAAGGTCCATCAGCTCAGTATCATGCAAGATGTAAAACATATATAATCTGTGGCTTGGAGAGTGTTTTTGATCTGACTAGGTAGGTAGTTCACAGACTATCCATTTGCATATGTGGTGACCAGATCTAGGTACAGAAATGAAGTATTTACCTTAATTTCTTGGCATATGCTATAAGAAAGGTTCAGAACCTCTTGAGCATACCACTATTGTTATTATTATTATCATCATCATTATCATCTTCTTCATCTTCATCATCATCGTCAACATTGATTGCTAGACTAAATGAGCCTCTCCTGGTGCTAAAGAATCCATTAGTGTGTTATACTTCTAAAGAGAATCCTACATACAGAAGATAATTGCAATTGAAATTGGTAGACACCTAGGTCTTGTGCAGCTTTAGGGCTTAAGACCTGTTTTTAACTTAAATCTCCTAATGAAAGAAGTGCATATAAATACAAATTTTTACACACCTTCTAAATTCATCCTTTCATTTTGGAAATGAGAATAAAGTTTTTCCTTTTGTTGTGTCTTTTCAGAAAGTGTCTAATGAGTTTACTTTCCAATATCTTAATTTGGGTAATAATATCCTGGTCACACTACAGGACTGGGTCAGTCCTTAACACTGAATCACACAATCACAGAATGGCTGAGGTCAGAAGGGACCTCTAGAAATCACCTAGTCCAAGCCCCCTGTCAAACAGGGTCACCTGGAGTAATGTATATAATCACTACTTTGATATATATATATATATATATATATATACTTTGTTGATTCAATGGTTGTGTTTATGAAAAGACTTCCTTACCTATGTGTGGGTAAGCACATAGAAAAATATGTGCAACAGAAAATCTTACAAAAACTGTCATGAAATTCTCACAACTTGGTTATACAATGCATTTTCCAGAACAGCTGAGAGATACTTTACCTTTGTTGGTGCCATAACATGATGCCCAGTGTCTCCAGTGTCAAAAACTAACACATTAAGACTCATTGTATGCTTTTACCGCCTATCATAAATCTGAGCACGGTGAAGTGGAAATCTAATGAAGGGGACGGGGATGGGGACGAGGAAGGGGAAGGGGGAGAGGAAGGGGAAGAAGAGGAAGAAGGCGAAAGGGAAAGGGAAGGGGAAGGGGAAATATTAGCATTCAATAATTTAGAAAATGAATCTCATAAAATCAGAACAGAATTTTCTGTAATTGACTCTTTTTCTTCCAAAGAAATAATTAACTGTAGCCTAAAAAAAATATTGAATCTGTCTGTCTGAATGTGAAAGATGAGGAAATTTCCAGTGCTGTGTATGCAATCCTGACATTATACACGTTTAAATTGCTCAAATCCTAAGCAACCTTAAACTGTACCTACCATACACTCCTTTAAACTTAGCCTTTAATCTTAGCTAAACTATTAATTCTTTTAACACTGTAGTATGTAGAGGATACTGGGGGACTAATGCATAAGTCTAGCTCTAGGCTATGTGCCATCTAAACTCTAATTTAAGTGGGATTTAGACGGTATGGAAGCTTTGTACTGATTCTTTGCATCATGTTGTACTGTTTTTATAATTGACAATAATTCCATATGCCACTGTCTGCTCCTAGCATTATAGTTTTGTTCTCCTTTTCTCTGTTCTCTCTTCCATATTCCCCAGGACTTCTACTGCTACTACTACTGATAAATAAATAAATAAATAAATTTAGCGGTATTTCTAAATTAACATTTTTTTTTTCCCTTTATTATTTAACCAAAATTAAGAAGGATATTTGGAAAATAAAGGAGCATTTTCCTCTTCTTTCTGGAAGCCAATGTGTGATTCAGTGTTGTCTGAAAATAGGCTGGGTTGATGAAGATGAAAATGTACATACATATGTATATATATACATATATATATAGTGTTTCTTTATTATATGTTTTTAATCATTATTTCAAACTTACTAAGACAAGTAACAAACTGACTTTGATCAGGTATGCGATGAAAATACTATGTGTATGTAAGCAGAAGTGTTATACAAATGCTTGCATAACTAGATTATACAAATAAATATACAAAATATTATATTATATATTATATATTTATTATGTATTATATATTATATTTAATAATAATATTTAATATATTATATATTATTATATATTTATTATGTATTATATTATATATTATACAAAATATTATAAACATACAAAAAGTTATACAAATGCTTGCATAACTAGACAGACAGGCAGACTTTTTTTTTTTAATTTAATAAATCAATGAAAACATTAATTCAGTCAAAGTCTTGATTGACAAATATTGGTAATTGGAGTAGATTCATTACAGTTAATAGAAGTATGACTGCCTATGCCAGTAGAGATTCAGTACCACTTTTTTTCAACTTTTGAAAATAATAATAATAAAAAATCTTTATTGCTTGAAAGGTATTTTCAGTTGCTTTATTATTATTGTTGTTATTATTATTGAAAAATGAAGAAGCTTGCTCCTGTTAACAATTTAAAAAGAAAGAGGCAATGTGGGCAAGTCAGCAGAATCAATTTCTTGCAGTGCAATTCTTTTATCCAGAGGATGTTTGACTAATGTTAATTGCCTGTTTGTTTGCTCATTTGTTTTAAGGAAAGTGACACCTTGCATAGCCATTTAAATTTTAATTGAACACTCCAATCCTTTATCTTGTGATAGAACAGCATCCAAACATTATGCTTCCATCACCTCCCTTCAGCATTACTGATTCCTCCTTGTAAACGAGTCTTCCTCCATGAGCTGATACTTCACATCCTTCCCAAGTTGTGAAAACATGGAAAGTCTTGCCATATAGAAAAATACTAATCAATTTATCTGCAAATTGGACAAGTATTCTTAGGATTGGTAGTATTTTTAGGCAGTGTTTCCATTTCTCAGCTTCAATGACACATACAACACTCTTTCTGATTTATTTTTGTTGTCAGATAACGTCAAAAATCCTGACATTCAGAAAAGTATGTAAAGATAAATATAAGCTCAATTTAACTGAAATGTAGTTGCATTTAAAGTACTTTTCAAGATCAAAAAAAAAAAAAAAAAAAAATAGCAAAACAACATAAAACTTGACATGAAATAATCATGTAATGTAACATAATATAACAGCATAACACAATATACTGTGACATAAGATAACATATAATAATATAAGAGGAACCGCAGACTTTCTAGCAAGGAATAGTATTTTTACAAGTTAAAAATTCTCTGCACTCCAATTGACAGAAGCATTTTATACTAACCATTATAAAGCAAAGACATACAGTGAGTAGCAGTCCAGAAGAAGAATAGCTAACTTTAGCTCTAACAATGGCCTTTGAGTCATATACTCAGCTCCTTTTTGACTTGATGTTATTAAAGATTATTTATCAAACTCTTAAAGTTTTGAAAGGTCCAGACACTCACGTTACCTGACAGAGGCCTATCTACTTAGATTAAAGTTGCATAGTCTTAAAAATAATTCTTTACATGTTTCATTTATTTTTAGTTAAGAATCCTTCTCAACAACAAGAATCAAGTGTTTATTTTATCCCCATTGACATTATTCATAGTGAGCATGCAGAATGCTGAAGTGTCATGAATGAAATCCTTGAAATTAAAAGATCTGTTTCATCCCACCTCCTTGCCCTTTGGTAACCTTTGGCAAGTTATTCAGGTTGGCCACTGTACTGGGGTTTGAACAGGGTGATTTTTATTTTTGGAAGTCTTTATTGTGTTTTGCTCAGCAATGCCTAGCTCTTCCTTAATTTCAGAGGATCTGAGCACTAAATCATAGGGGAAAAGTAATGTTGCAGGTGATCAGCATCTAAGATCAGGTCAAGAGCTCAAACATGGGGACAGCTAACATTGTGGCCAACACAGAATCACAGAATCACAGAATTTCTAGGTTGGAAGAGACCTCAAGATCATCAAGTCCAACCTCTGACCTAACACTAACAGTCCCCACTAAACCATATCTCTAAGCTCTACATCTAAACGTCTTTTAAAGACCTCCAGGGATGGGGACTCCACCACTTCCCTGGACAGCCCGTTCCAATGTCTAACAACCCTTTCGGTAAAGAAGTGCTTCCTAACATCCAACCTAAAACTCCCCTGGCGCAACTTAAGCCCATTCCCCCTCGTCCTGTCACCAGGCACGTGGGAGAACAGACCAACCCCCACCTCGCTACAGCCTCCCTTGAGGTACCTGTAGAGAGCGATAAGGTCACCCGAGCCTCTTCTCCAGGCTGAACAAGCCCAGCTCCCTCAGCCGCTCCTCGTAAGACTTGTTCTCCAGGCCCCTCACCAGCTTCGCAGCCCTTCTCTGGACTCGCTCAAGCACCTCCATGTCCTTCTTGTAGCGAGGGGCCCAAAACTG
>NC_048926.1:6593029-6602014 GCF_011077185.1 Oxyura jamaicensis | reverse complement strand
GCCAACAGCATCCTGACCTGTATAAGAAACAGTGTGGCCAGCAGGGCTAGGGAGGTGATCGTCCCCCTGTACTCGGATCTGGTGAGGCCGCACCTCGAGTACTGTGTTCAGTTTTGGGCCCCTCGCTACAAGGAGATGGAGGTGCTTGAGCGAGTCCTGAGAAGGGCTACAAAGCTGGTGAGGGGCCTGGAGAACAAGTCTTACGAGGAGCGGCTGAGGGAGCTTGTCTTGTTCAGCCTGGAGAAAAGGAGGCTCAGGGGTGACCTTATCGCTCTCTACAGGTACCTCAAGGGAGGCTGTAGCGAGGTGGGGGTTGGTCTATTCTCCCACGTGCCTGGTGACAGGACGAGGGGGAATGGGCTTAAGTTGCGCCAGGGGAGTTTTAGGTTGGATGTTAGGAAGAACTTCTTTACCGAAAGGGTTGTTAGACATTGGAACGGGCTGTCCAGGGAAGTGGTGGAGTCCCCATCCCTGGAGGTCTTTAAAAGACGTTTAGATGTAGAGCTTAGGGATATGGTTTAGTGGAGGACTTGTTAGTGTTAGGTCAGAGGTTGGACTTGATGATCTTGAGGTCTCTTCCAACCTAGACTATTCTGTGATTCTATGATCTCATTCATCCACCACAATCTCTAACAAACAAAGACTAGCTGAAGTAGCAAGATTTGTTTTACCATTATTAATGCATTTAGATTTTTCTCTGTGTGTACCTAAGAATTCAAAACTCTATTTAGATAAGTAGAAAAGGTATGGGATGTAGTTAAATAGATAAAAAATGGTCCATTAGTGAAGATGAGAGATGGATTAGAAGGTCTGAGACCTTCAAGACTTTTTGAAAACTAAATAGAAATAATGAACAAACAAGTCCTATGAATTCTGTTTTGGTTTATTTTATTATTATTATTTTTTTCAATCTCAAACTCATGGCCCATTAATTTCTAAATTCAGACATTTATTCTTCTATGTTATATACTCTTTTTAACTGTTTCTATCAATTAGAAATTTTACCAAACCAAAAATTGAGGAATAGTTGTTTTTCATCTTAATTCCAGTATTTTAATGATTCGTGGGCTTTTAGGGCTAGAAATAAACATTATAATTATGAAATCTAACCTCCTCCATCAAATTCTATGATTATATATATATCAGGGAAATTTCTTCAGCTATTGTTGCAGAAATTATTCCTTACTCTCCAGTAAACCAGAAACAAGGTGATCAGCTTGAGGCCAACTACAGTTCAATATCATTATCTTTCTTAAAATAATTAGGAACAGGAACAGGAACAGGAACAAGAACAGGAACAGGAACAAATAATTCCTTCAACTCACACTTACAGATATTATTATATGGGGAATATTCAGTGGTTTTGACTATTCTGTCAAATATTCTGTCTTAACAGAAGGTGGTGAAAAAGCAAAGAGGACAAGGCAGGCGACCATTGTTTTCCTTTTCCAAAGAGCCAAAATTTGCTCATCTGATGATGATCATTCATCAGGTAGTTAGATACAGAATTTTGCAACAGGGAGGATCATTTCATGCATAATTCATGTCAAGAAGAAAGGCCTATATCCTCAGAGAATATTATGTTCATCAAATAATTTGACAATCTGTAACCAAGAGTCAGGGGGGGAGGATATAAATGACCATCATTTATAAATGACCAACTAAAGTCAGAAAAATGCTGGCAGAGCCACAAAATAATTGAAATTGAATCATGAGATTTTGGATTGAGACATCATATTACTTTCTGAGATCTCAAAACCCTTCCCAGGCTTCTAAAATTCTCAAGACTCCTTGAAGAAACTAAGTGTGAAAAAAAAAAAAAAAAAAAAAAAAAGACTTTTTCTTAACTGTCATCTATCTCAGGGTGTTTCCACTTGAACAGGAGTCAGTAAAAGGTAGAATAACCCTTTACAGTCATTCTAGTCTCTGCTTCCAAAACAAAACACTAGGAAGGAATTCACTCCCACCCCTGAAGTCAATCTACAAAACAAACAGGATTAATAGGTAGAACAAGTCATCTATAATATTTCATTAAATCCATTTGGAAATCAGTAGTGTTTTACGTGCTATTGTTCACTCATCATGAGCTTGTTGTAAGCTCATGATCCTGGCAGCCCATAGAACACACTTCATTCTTCAAAGTTATCATTGCTCTTCTTCTGCATGTCATTTGACTCCAATGGAGACCAAAAGATATATATCAGATATTCAGCAATATCCCATTGAGAGTTCCCATGGCACTTCAGTCACTTAGGCATGATCTATGCTCTCAACAGTTAAAGATAATGACTTCAGGAAGAATCTTTCATAGGTTTTATATTAAATGAGACTAAAGTGCAAGTAGGGTATTAAAGCACCTTGTTATTTGCAGAGTGCTTAGAGTAACCTTAAATATGGAGATGATCCAATTTCATGACCTTTATTTTTCATTTTTTCCTTTTTTCTTCTCTTATGTGTAAAAGTCTGGCATGTATTCATACCTCATCTAGACAGATGCACAGGCATCCATTCCAGGGTCTATGTTCTTATATTGCACAAACTGCACATTGTGTAGTATGAGTACTTCTGTCCTTGAAACATTGCATAGAGAATATTGCAACCTACATATTCAGCTGAGTCCCTTTTCTTAACTTCATTTGATGTCTGACATGTATTACAGAGATCTGAGCTTCCCACTCATTCAGGTACAACATTTTTGGCAAGTAAATGTAGAGACCTATATAGTGTCTGCATAGACCTCTGCGATCACAAGATTGAGCTTTTCATGTTTCAATTAGATATAGAATTATTCTCTGTTCCTTCTCTTAATAGCAGTGATCTGCACTGCTAAACACTCACTGCACTACATGCCACTACTGACTGCATTTTGATCATACCAGGACAACTTATTTAAAGAAAAAAAACTGCACTGCATAAATGCATATCATTTGGTGTAAAAATGTACATTTATCTACACATACACACAGGTGTATCACACAGATGATAAAGACATCCCTGTGATGTATAGTCAGGTAGCATTTTACTTGTTTATTTTAATATTCAGAATAAGCTTCAAAACTACTTAAAACTCCTGTTTATAATTTTTGTTTGTTTGTTTGTTTGTTTGTTTGTTTGTTTGTTTTTAGTGGTACAAAACACTAATTTGATCTTGCTGCCTACCCTTGCTAAGATCCAAAACTATGAAATGACCTGCATAGCAGACTGATATAATGTCATGAGCAAAGGAACATTGTCTTTTTTGTTACTTTGCATAATGTTTGTGTTTGATTCATTTTAAATAGAAGTTTCTGAGAAGCTGCATGACTATTTCATATATTAGAAAGTCTCCTGGCAAGTATAAAGGTGATTCAGTCAGAAAAAGAGAATTTACCCCATGATTTTTCACATGGAGCTCAATAACAAAATGAATATTCCAAGTTAATGGAATATTCAGAGCAGTGCCAACACTGTCAACCTTTGCTGCTCCGCTGCTCTAATTTTCCCACACCATATTTACAATTTCCCCCCTCTGTGCATAGGGAACATCTTCATGAATACCTACAAAGCCATGTCACTACTTCTTTCAAATTCTTCATTCACTCTACACAGCAGTGACTCGTAGAAATATATCTAAAGTGCTTATGCAGCCAACTGCATATGCTTGTAAAAAGCATAGCCTCTTCTTTATTTAAGCAACTCATGTCACATAGAATTATCTCACCTGCTACTTCTCTACCTTCTCTCTTTGCTATCCTCACTTCTTGTCTCTCATTTTACACTTAAGTGATAAGCCCCTTTGGGGAAACACCATCTGCTAAGCTTCAGGACTGCTGAATATACAGTGCTGAAGGACCCAGACCTCAAAGCATTGTGTGCAAATAAATAATAATATCACTAACAGCAAACTCTTATGTACTCTGGCTCCTTAAGGCTGATACTCTCACCAGTTCAGACTTCAGAAAACTACTAATACAGGCTGACACAACAAATTAACAACAAGGGAAGTTCACAGAAGGGCAGTCTAGGCAAAGCGTGCCAAAGATATTAGCATTCATTTTGCAACCTTGTCTCCAGTTTGTGCAAAGTTGATAGTTGGAGGTTACACTTTCATTAAAAATTGACAACATTTTAAATGCTAATCAAAACCACTTGTCCTTTCTACCTCTATTTATCTTGGGGCAGGGGGAAGGGAGAATTAAAATAGGGAGGAGGGGGGAGGAAAGAGAAACAAAACATAAAAAGAAAGCTGACTTTGAACTGCAACAAATAGTCTCTCACATCTCTCCCTCCCTCCTTCTGTGCAGGACAGATAAGAGCTATGCAGATTGAGTGTCAGGACCTCAGCGGCAAGGGGGAAAGCTCAGTTTCTGGAGCTCAGGGTGCTCTTTGCAAGAACAGAAGGTAAAAAAATGCAAGTCTGGGAGGCACTGAAAATGGAAGAGAAGGCAGCAGAATGGGCTTTTCCCTGTCAATATCACTGCAAGATGTATGCCATTTCACAGAAAAGAAGATCTTAAAGAGAAGGGAAACAAAAGGCCATCAGACAGACCAAATACATGTAAAAATAATATGGAGTTACAGAATGTAAAGTATTGATTGTAAGTAAGTCTCATGCACAGTATAATATTTAAGGTAGTAGCTAATTGGGAAATGCTACCTCATTTATCTTGTAGTTGCAATATACTGGGAGGAGGGACAAAGATGCTCTTGAAAACAAACAAACAAGCAAACAAAAATTCTAAGAAAAAATATTTTTTTTCAGATCATTTTAATTCATAAGAATGCTTATGAAATTTTCTTATCAGAAATAAAAATTCATGGAACAACAATAAAAAAAATAAAATAAAATGTGCTGTAAACTTTTTGAAACTTGATCAACTTGAAAATATTCATTTCACCTGAAAAAAGACATCAAATGAAAAGCATAATACATTAATAAATGAAATGTAAAAGGTATTTTGTCATTGTTGTTCTTTTTGTTTGTTTGTTTGTTTGTTTCTCCTGAGTTATACTCCAGCTTCCCTGAAGCAGTTGTGTAATAGCAAATTACAATAGAACTGGCAGTGATTTGACTGGTACAGTTAATGTAGCAGCTATTGTACAATTAAGCTGTAATTTCATATGTACACTCAGAGATAAAAGTGAATTGTTAGTAGATAACAAAGATAAAAAGAAAGTGGAATACATATACATAGCTACATAGTTACATAGCTACATACACATAGTTAGATAGCTATACTTGTAATAACACATTTGCTTCCTTTCATTTTTACCCAAATATAAACCTTGTATTCAAATCTGGCTGTCTGTAGATAGATTTTCAGCTTTTAGTTAGACTCCCTGTTTTGAGCACATAAAATGAAGTGTTTAAAAGCATAACTTTAGGCAACAAGTCAGAACAAAAGAAGTTTCTCATCTCATCTCTTGCAAATCATTATTTTTCCTTTAATTTCAAACAGACTTTGCCAGTTTGTATCATACAGAAGCCCAATCCTATATTTTTAACTATATTCCTTTCTCAAGAACTCAATATATTGATGCAAAATATTTAAATGATGATAAACCAAGCTAATTTAAATTAATCTAAACAACTTGATTCTTTAGTATTTATTTATTTTTACTTTTGGAATATCCTTCTTTTTTAATCTGTCTGTTTCTAAGGGTTCTATGGCTTCCCCCCCCCCCCCCAAAAAAAAAAAAAAAAAAAAAGTACAAAACAAAAATCCAATAATAACAACAACAAAACCCGTGTAAAACATTGGCATCTTATTGCCATCTTAGCTAAATTCCTTTATAATCAACCTCCTATAAATTCCCTTTGTACAGTTCCATTCAAATATACTTTATATCCCATGCTGCAATACTGTAAGATGTTTCTAGATGTTGTTAAATGCTATATTTCATAACCCAGAAGTGGCAGGTTTTCAACTGAAAGTTTATAAAGTGTTTCAACATTTCTGTAGTCTGCTATATGAAATAAAAGATGTTATTATGAAATCCTAGTCAGCCATGGAATTAGGATCCCAGCACATGGACTGAAATAAATATGACCTTTGGAGGGGATGAAGAAGAGGGGAAAAAAAAGGATGAAATTAATAATATTTCAAGCCTTTTTTATTTTAAATTAAAATGCACGGTTTAGACCATATTTCAATTATCGGCTCAACATTACTCTTTAAGCAAATGACTAGAGTTAACGAGAGAGCTACTACATATTGAATACATTGATTTTCTGCTTGGTGTAAACTCTAAATAGCCGATTAGAAAGCTGTGAATCAGAAGGACTCAGTGTACCTAATATACCCAGCAATAAATTACAAGCTGAAAGCTGTACAAATCTTTGAAGGAGAAATGTATTCTAAGCACATGACTATGAAAGTTAAATGCATAAATGTTAATGGTAAACCAACCCTATCTACCAATTTAAGAAATAGTGCACAGCTTGTTATGCATATCAGGCTAATGCGGAAAACTATTGAGCTTAAAGTTATAAAGATACCTTAGATTTATTTAGAGAAAAAAAAATATTACTGTGAAATGAATAGTTAATTGAACAACTTCTAATAGGGGCTCACGGTGTACTACCTCTTTAATGCTTCCCCATCTTCATCACAGTGGCTCATCTGGTGTCATTCTCATGCAAGCCAGAAACTTCTGATTTTGAACACTACACTGGTGGGCTAAAATCTTCCCTGGAAAAATAAAATAAAATAAAATAATAATAATCAAAATAAAATAAAATAAAATAAAATAAAATAAAATAAAATAAAATAAAATAAAATAAAATAAAATAAATCCTTAGAGTAACTGTGAAGCCAATGAAATTTTATAACAGCTGAGACTGAATGTATGATTCAGGATTCCCGTAAACAGGTGATCTAGATAAACCATACAGAACAAAAAGGAAATAGCAGTGCCTTCCTTAAAGATAGGATACTGCCTTGCTAACAAATTGGTGATATCAAGAATTATACTCAAGTCCCTTCTAGACACCTCTCTGTCTGTCACAACCTTATTTCTGTTTTAACTGTTTGGATGCACAACTACTTTAATTAGTTGTCTATCTGTACCTTTTGGTCCTTCACAGCACTTGGAACAGCACTGGTATCACTCCAGTGTTGTGTCTATTGCTGCATAGTGTTGGCACAACATCAGAACTCCTTCCAGGCCCCCAAGAGCCAGCAGGCTGGGGGTGGGCAATTGATGGGGAGGGGACATCACCAGGGCAGCTGACCTAAACCAACCAAAGGGATATTCCATAACACCTGATGTCACACCAAGCAATAAAAGGGGGGCTCTCATGGGGGAGGGTCTCTCCTGAACAACCGGTACGCGTTTTGAGGCCCTGCTTCCCGGGACGTGGCCGAACATCGCTCGTTGATGGGAAGTAGAGAATAACTTTTTTTTTCTTTCTCTCTGTGCTTCCACGCGGCCTTGTTGTTTCTTTTGTTTCTCTTTCTCCCCATTCCCCTTTCCTTAATTAAATCATTCTCATCTCAAACCTCGAGCTCTTTGTGTTGTCTTTTCTCCCCCTTCCTCTTTGAGGAGGGGAGGAGTGAGAGAGCAGTTGTGGTGGAGCTCGGCTGCCCACTCGAGTAAAACCATCACATAACTGCATCTGTCTATCTGCTTGTATTACATCTATCTGATCTTTAGAAAGGTGTTATTCATCCATCATATGCATACAGTACTTCTGTGGTGTCAATCAAAGTCAACTTCAGCTTTCAAATTAATGTCTAAATTGATGTCTGTTGATAATTTTTTAATTCCCTGGGACAGGATCTTTTTTTTTTCACTTTGCATATCCACATTACTTATCACATATTCTGGCCAAGAATCCTGTCATGGAGGAGTTCTTCTTGTACTGCAATAAGTATAGTCTATTAGTAGGACCCTTCACACTAGGCTTCATCTCTTGAGGCCTTCTGGTTATGTGTCAAGTCTCCTTCTGCAGTTTAAATATTAGCAAATAAGAACTAGAGAAAAATTTAATTTTAATGTAACCTTGATTTTCAACTTTAATAACTTCAGACTTTATGAAGAATTAGACTCTGAAGAAACAACATTTCTTTTTAGATTATTCAAATGCACTTGTAAAATATAGGATTGCTCTCTCCTAACATTAAATCTCAAATAGTTTGTTTTCTAGTTGTTCATAAATTGTCTTTGTTGAAAAGAGAAGTAGCTACTTCCAGAAGTGATTCATTAAAGTTACTTTAGACATCCAGCTTAGGATGGGATGAACTCCCTTCTGGAAATATTTTTCTTTGTTTAACTACATATAGGAAGAAGTAAGTTACTTGTTTTTTGCTATGCAACTGCTTTCTAGATGAGTAACATAAGTAGGGGAAACCTATATATACTCTCACAAGACTAAAAATAATGCAGGTAGCTAATATTTTAAAAAGTGGTTGGTTCTAGCTGTGAGACCTCAAGAGCTCAAACTTCAAATGCAGGTCCCAATATAACAAAATTTAAACTTTTTTTTTTCCCTCTTTTTCTCTCCACTGTACAGCTTAATCTGTACTGATGTTGCAACAGCTTTTTAATGTGCTTGTATGTTTCATGACACAAGAAAGTCCTGGCCTACTGCTGATGCAGTATAAGTATTGAAAGTATAATAAGTTTCATCAGATGAAACTCTCCAACATGTCATGCCTTTGGTAAAACAGAAGAAAAGAAGCAAGAAGCCAGAATTGGCCTGATAAAGCTCCTTCTTCTCTGCTGAAATCAGCTTCTCCAAAGACAGAGTCTGCCACCCTCCCCCCCACCCCCCCCAAAAAAAAAAAAAAGGAGAGAAAATAAAAAATAGAATTAAAAATACAAAATGAAAAATAGTTTAAGAACTGAAGCCCTGTGTAAATTCACAGAAGGCAATGATTAACCATGGTTTAACAATGTATGACCAAGATACAAACTCAGATAACCACTGAGGATATATTGGCACAGTAGTCACAAAATGGATAATCACTATTACTTATTCAATACAACTGACCAGTAGTTAAT
>NC_048926.1:6577345-6592929 GCF_011077185.1 Oxyura jamaicensis | reverse complement strand
ACAAAAAAAAAAAAAAAAAAAAAAAGAAAAAAAAAAAACACCACAGCAGAGCAATAGATGTTTTGCATTGTTTTAGAAGCTATGCAGCATGCCTAATAAAAATGCTTTGCAAAAATATATTGCATTAATTCCAAATTTTTATAATTAAAATATGCTTATTCTAAAAGGAGTGCAATTCACTAGAGCTCTGAATAGTAGGTTACATAATTAATACTGAGATGTGTTTTCTGAAACACTTATTAGAAGGATAAAATACAGATATCTTGTAGATCAGCTTCTGTCAAGGCTGAAGGAATAAATACAATTTATGTAGTCACATTCTGCTTTCTCTAAGGTCCTTGATCACTGAATTGCCCGTATTTCCAGTCCAGAAGAACAGGCCTATTATCCTGTCTTAGGATCTATTGCATTTCAGCTGTGTCCTCCTGACATCAAAAGGCCATTACAGTACAGAAACTTCTCGGAAACTAAATCTGCATTAGCAAGTAGCATGGTGCAATAGAAGTGTATCTGCAAGGAAATACAGTTTTTGTGGGGGACCATACAGCCACACCATATGCATTACGGGCAGTTACATCAGACCAAGACTGATTATATCCTGTGGATTGAACTGCTCTTATTTAATGTCAGTACAGATAAGTCTTGCATATTCTGGTTCATTTTTATCCTAAAGGAGTTTCATCATTGTGTTCTGATGACTGCTCAGTGACACTAACTTAAGCCTGGTAAATAGGTATAATAAAAAGATTCAATTCAAAAGTGAACTCCTTATTTCAAGTAGAATGCTGACAGGCGCAGCCTGAATGCTTCTTATAAAATGGTCACCAGAGCCATGCCAGACACTTGTGGAACACCACTTCCAGCCTGCTCAAGACCTGAATGGTAGTATGGATGATGGAGGTACATATCTTTCCTTTATCAATGCTGGTTGTAATATTTTGCAAACGGAGATACTGGTTCTAAAGGAAGGAGTCTTTCCCCGTGGCAGGGGGGGTGGAACTTGATGGTCTTTAAGGTCTCTTACAACTCAAATTATTCTATAATTCTATGAGTCTGTATATGTATAAATAGAACTGCAACAGCTAGCAATTACACCAGGTCATCCACTATATACCCTGCCCCATGGCAGAATCTGTAACATCCAAAGAATTCCTGAAAGGTCTTTTTCTAACTGATTCTTGCTTATTTTGGTTTCCATGAATCCTGAAGGACATCTCTTGCCAAATGCAATGCTGATATAATCCTCTTTATTTAAAGTTGCCTGTATGCATTGAGAAGTGCAGAGTATTTATCAGCGTTTTCATGTAAGGTGAGCCTGCACACCCTTCACACATGGTTACATTCATGGTGGTAGGCAGCTTTTAACATGATTTTTGACTTATCCAGATGGAAGATGACATATAAATGTTATTTTCTTTCATTTTGTTTTGGCACAACAGGATTTAAAAGAAGGACAAGTGTAGAGTTATATAAGAGATATTCTGAGATGCAACATAACACAGTATAGAATGAAATCTTTCTATGGAATTGTTAAACAATTATACAGAATTTTATAGAAAATTGTATCCCTGCAATATAATATGACATATTGGTTTTGAAAATCCCACAGCAAATTTGTCATGCTGTGTTAGATTTTATGAGCTTTTTTTCATAAATCCATGTGTAACAAAATCAAGACAGAATACCCTTTGCAGACAGGGGGAAGTGGTGGACAAACAGCATTGCTTACCATGATAGTGGTAATACCATTAATCGGCACCACTGAAATACTGTGAATCTTTGCAAAATTATGAATGGTTCTGTAAAATTATATCAGACAACTGTCACTGATCAGGATGTCTTTTCTAAGGAAAAACATATAATTTTGTTCTACTGGTTTCTCAGACTTCCCTCTTGCCTCATAACCCGCCAGCTAGTTTCAACCAAGTCTGATAAACAGTTTAATATTGAAAAAAAAAAAAGAAAAAAAAAAAAAAAAAAAAGTGTTAAGGTCTCATTGATTTCATGCAAATATGTGGGTACATGAAATGACAGATTTAAAATGTTGACACTTCTGAGAAATGTTCAGTTTTCCTACAACCACACCAAAGAGTTTGTTCCACTGACAGACACGGGGAACTAGTTTTCTTTTTCCTTTGTTTTCCTTTTTTTTCCTTTTTTTTTTTTTTTTGTGTGTGTGTGTGTGTGTATGTCTCTGTGTCTTTGTCTGTGTGTGGTTTCTGAGCTTGTAGTATATTTGCCTCACTTTCTCCATATTTTATCTATATGAAAAAATAAATCTGTGTGAACATGAGTTGCTCAGGGATTCTTATGATTCAGCAATATTTCAAACAACCAAAAAGAACAAAACCCCAACAACTAATGATAAATCAAAAAAAGATCATAGCTTTATATATATTTGACATAAAATTACATACTGCATTCACAGATTCATAGATATGAATCACAGAATCACAGACTTGTAGGGGTAGGAAGGGACTTTGAAAGATCATCAGGTCCAACCCCCCTGCCAAAGCAGGTTCCTCAGAGCAGGCTGCCCAGGTAGGCATTCAGACAGGCCTTGAATATCTCCAGAGAAGGAGATTCCACAACCTCCCTGGGCAGCCTGTTCCAGTGCTCCATCACCCTCACCATGAAGAAGTTCTTTCGCATGTCAGTGCAGAACTTCCTGTGCTCTATCTTGCTGCCATTGCCCCTTGATCTACAAACCACTGCGATGTTGACTACATCCTTCTGTCTCCCACAGCTCAGGTATTTATAGACATTGATGAGATCCCCTCTCAGTCTTCTCTTCTCCAGGCTGAACAGACCCAGGTCTCTTAGCCTTTCTTCATAGGGAACTGTTGCCCTCAAGCAACCTAGCCCATGAGATACTCCCAAGCAGGTCCTGGAAGAGGTCAAAGTTGGCTCTTCCAAAGTCCAGGGTAGCAATCCTGCTTTTAGCCTTACTTCCTCTGCCTAGTTCCATCTTGAACTCCACCATCTCATGGACGCTGCATCCCAAAGTGCCCCCAACCTTCACATCCCTAACAAGGCCACCCCTGTTGGTAAGAACAAGGTCCAGAATCATCCCCCACCTCATCAGCTCCTCCACCACCTGCATCAGAAAATTGTCCTCAACGCATTGTAGGAACCACTTGGACTGCGCGTGCCTGGCCGAGTTGCTTACCCAGCAGATGTCTGGGTAACTGAAGTCCCCCATGAGGACCAGCGCATGTTATCATGAAGCTACTAGCAGGTGCTTGTAGAAGACCTCATCGACCTCCTCCTCCTGATCTGGTGACCTGTAGTACACCCCCACAACAGTGTCCCCCATACCAGCCCACCCCTTAATTCTCACCCACAAGCTCTCCACTTGTCTTTCACCCTCCCCCAGGTGGAGCTGGGTACACTCTAATTGCTCTCTCACATAAAGGGCAACCCTACCTCCTTGCTTCCCCAGCCTGTCTTTCCTAAAAAAGACATGGCCCTGCATGACAATGTTCCAGCCATGCGAGCTGTCCCACCACGCCTCTGTGATTGCAATGATCTCATAGAAGCTCGAGATCATAGAGGACTGGATTCTAGTAAGATAATCTATTTTGAAAGGGTGATAGGCCACAGAATGTCAGCCTAATATTTAATGCATCATGATCAGCAATTTTCACTGTAAAAATAAATAAATAAATAAAATTTGAACCAGAGATTATTTATTTATTTTACATACAATGTATTGAGAATTTGCCATGTATAAATCTTGAAAGATATTCAATTATCCAGTAGTTCCCCTTCCATATTGCTAACCAGTATTGGACCTTCTCAGGTTTACAAGGTTTTTAAATTGGCAAAAGAAACTATGCGTAATCTCCCAGCATTTCCCATCTACTCTGAAAGTACCCAGTAACAGGTCTGAAATGACAGTATCTTTTTCTCTGGGGAAGATTAGGTAGAGGTTTGGAAGATTTCTGCTCTTCTCATAAAGAAAATTTGAAGCTGGATGGTTTTAAGGAAGGAAGGGATTTTATGACCTTCTTATAGTCTGCAGAATGCCAGAAGCTTTTCAAAGTAATAGCAACCTGTGTAAAAGACTGTACAAACTAAACTGAGTTTTTATTGTGTCCAACACATTCCCCTTAACTTTCTGTAGTGGCACATAAGATTTCCAAATGTTTTGCTACTAAGAAAAGAAGTCAGCAAGCAACGTTTTGCAAGAAGGAATTTATCTGCTGTATTGAGCTGTCACAAACCCAATTAAATATGTGTATGTTTGTGTGGCAGAAGAGAGTATAAAAGCAAAGAACCAGGGTTTTAAGCTTACTAAATCAGACATGTTTATGTGTCACTCTCATTCTACTAAAATATACTTCTTTTTTTTTTTTTCTTTTTTTTTTTCTTTTTTTTTAATAACATCACTTTACTTTCAATACATTTTACTTTTAATTAACAGAGAAATTACTGAGACTACATTTCAAACACATGGGATTCCTTCTATGGGTCATTGCTAAGCTTTGTTTAAAAAGGAGCTCATGGCCCTGCAGGAGGCCATGACCCCAGCTGAGGCCCAGTTTTCTGTGCTGCTGAGCTCCCCAGACTTCTGGTGGAGTTTATGAGAAGTGAACACAGGCTTCAGTAATGAAAACTGAGTTTTTCAAATATTTCCAGTGGGGCTTGGGAAAAAATGTTTGAAACTTGTGTCCACTTCTCAGGGACACTTTCAGGATCTGGTCTTCCTGGTACAGGAAGGATTTTAGTCTATTGAATTTTTATTTTTATTTTTATTTATTTATTTTTTTTTGCTTCAAATGATGGTTACATTTAAATGGATGTGCAAATATGTTTTTGGATGATGTTTAGGCTCACAAGAGCTCTCATTTCCCCTGGTCATGGTATGGATTTACTTGCCTGGCATTGGAAACTGCTGGTACATCTTTGTATTGTCAGGTCCAGTACTAAGCCATGCTCTCAGCATGTCTGTGCAACATGGTTGCAGAACCATATTGGTATGTGGCTGTCACTACTAGTTATAAACATCAGGATTGGCAGTTGTGCTGAATTTCAGTCTGAGGATATAAATCAACTCCTAGAGAAGACTGTGAACATCACTGAACTTTGTTCAGAACATTGTCTGCATATGTCTTAGAAGTGTAACCATTGACTGAACTGTAGTTTTGTTATACAGTCTTTCTATGCCAGATTCCCCTGGAATCTCAAAGTCATGCTTCAGGTCCCTAGCTCTAATCACAAGCTTATGAAATTTAGTGAACATTTTTGAAACAGCTTCTCTGTGTATTGAATGTCGCTATTTCACCGCAGAGGCTCCTGATTTAAACATAGA
Organism: Oxyura jamaicensis; assembly: GCF_011077185.1. Lineage (NCBI taxonomy): Eukaryota > Metazoa > Chordata > Aves > Anseriformes > Anatidae > Oxyura > Oxyura jamaicensis. The sequence continues at coordinate 6,587,615 of NC_048926.1, read as the reverse complement.
TGGAATTTATAGTTGTTGTTGTTGTTGGAATGACCTTGTATGAATTTTTGATCCATCATATTGAAAGCTAGATTGCAAAATGCAACGACAAGTACCCCCTACTGCATAAAAAGTCAAATGTGTTCTTGAAATGTACAATGTGCATAGAATGAGCCTAAGGAATTGACTGGCCCTTTTGTTTGTATTTGTCATCTAGCAGATTCAATCCAAGAGGAGAATTGCCTCTGGACACTAAAACTGGAATTAAGATGCACTTGACTTAAAAGCTGGAAAAGTCGTATATTCATATTATTTCTTTGTAAGGAATAGGTACAATTGTTGCTTATCCACTTTTCATGGCCAAAATTCTAAATGTGGAAAAAATAAAAAATAAATAGGTTTGACACAAAAGCATTAGGAATGACCAATGAGTTAAACATATAACTCATCATGAGACACTCAAGGTACTTGATCTATTCTGCTTATAAATGATGGTGACATGGTCATAGTTTACAAACATATTTCTTATGAATATAAGAAACAGGATTTGAATAAAATAGTTCAGCAGAGAAAATAAAAGTTAGATTGAGTGTCTGTAAATTGAAATTAGAAAAATTTGAACTGTAAATAAAACTTAGGTTTAACAGGAAATGTAATGAACAATGTGTGGGAATGACATGTCAAGGGTTATGTTGGCATTTTCATAACTAGAAATGTTTAAATCAAGGAGTTACCTCAACACTGGAGGTGGTTGTCAAGACAGGCCATAGAACCTCCATCTTCAGAGACAGAAAAAATTTGACTCAATATGACCTTGAACAACTTTATCTTAGTCTGAAGTTGTCTCTAGCTTGAAAGTTGGCCTTGATTTGAGTCACAGGTGTCTTCCATCAGAGGAAATGTCTGATATTTGAAATTTCATAAAAGCTTCAGCTTGATCTCTCTGTTCATATGTCAAAGGACTTGTAGGTCAACACAGGAATTATGACTTTCAAAAACAATTATTCCCGGGAAGGAAAACACCAAATTCTATTTGTTTGTTATGAAATATCTACCTGGGTGGCTTTCAACACAGCACAATATGGAAATTAAAAAAAAAAAAAAAAAAGTACTAATAAATATCAAAAGAACCATTCAGCTTAGTAAATTGGCTCTACATAAGCAAAAACCTTTCTAAAACCCCTTTACTGTTTGTCCCAAAACACTGGCAAATAACATTACAAAAGGTCTGGACCTAGTATCCTTGACTAACCTTGCTGATCAGGGAATTAAAGAGCTCTTTTACCTCTTTGGCTTCCTACTTCATTAAGGACAGCTACATCAATTTATCCAATTCTTCATCCTTCTAAATGATCTGGGCTGGAAATTTCCCTTTTGCATCTATTATACCTGAATGATTAAATAGCGAAGTAAGGATCAATTGCATGCAGAAAGATGAGTGCACCTGCTGTGAAGTGGTGGCACTTGCCTCTTAAATATTTGGTTGTGTGATTGGGGTGTCTTGTTCTGAAATTTCCTCCTTAGGGTAAGGTTTCAGAGAACTGAGGATAAAGAATTACTATAGAAATATTTTTGGCTGGCTGAAGTGTGTAAATGAGCTTTTCCTAGAGTTCAAGTACTGAAACTGCAGTCTCTGAACAGTTCTAGTGGGCAGATCAGCATGGCAAAGTACTTTCTTCCCATCCTGTGACTAAACGCTTGATCTGCCTTTTGCCTGTGAACTCAGACAGGTAGCATCCAGGCCTGCTTCAGAGTGTACACTTTTGAGAAGCAGAGGCAGAATGGAAGTAAGACACTTGAAACGGTCCCGGTTTCTTGCTGACAGCTCACGTTCACCATGGAGGCCTATTGTCTTAGTGTTATGGAGAAGGTTTTGGAAAGCTTTGTTCTTTAGAGACATCTCCCAACATAACAACTCTAAAGAAGAGTGATTAACCACTCATGGTTCTTTTGCTAATGACCTGACTGTTGGTTTATGTCATTCAACTGCATTTCAAAGTCTTTGGAGAGAGCCATGTTAGTACAGCTAAGTTCATATACATTTAATGTTTCTACATTAAGAGGGTATCTTTTGCTATATTCAGACAAAGAAATATGTTGAGGGAAAACAAAACAAAACAAAACAAAAGGTTCATCAAAAATAATTAAACCCCACTGCATATTTTAAGGTTTATATGTAAAACTTCATTTTCTGTTTGTTCCTGTTGTTGTTTTTTGTTTGTTAGTTTGTTTTTGTTTCTGAAATGTCCTATTTATGTTTTGGATTTCTGTCAAAAACTTTGTTAATAACACACTGATGTTTTAGTTACTGCTGAACAATATTTGCTCAGCATCAAGAAAAGTTATTCTTCTAATTCTCCACCACCAATGAGTAGGTTGAGGGTGCACAGGGAGCTGGGAAGAGACAAAACCAGGAGAGCTAACTCAAACTGACCAAAGAGCTATTCCATGCCACATGACAATAAAAGCTGGGTGGGGAGAAGGCAGAGGAGGGAACATTCAGTGGTGGCATTTGTATACCCAAGTAACTGTTACAGGTGGTGGGCCCCGCTTTCCTGGAAATTGCTGAACATCTGACTGCCAATGAGAAGTAGTGAATGAATTTCTTATTTTGTTTTGTTTGTACAGTTAGCTTTTGCTTTACCTATTAAACTAACTTTATCTCAGCTCAAGAGTTTTCTCACTTTTAGCTTTCCAATTCTCTCCTCTAACCCACTGGGGAGGAGTGAGTGAGCAGCTGTGTGAGGTTAAACCACAACATGAAGATACCTTCCAATTCAAGTAAAGATATTGGACTTGTAACACTGATTAATTCAGAGAAATCCTATGGTACTGTTTTGCAGTGGCAGATCAGAAGGGTCCTTTCGGGAGTTTAGACCTATGAATCTATGAAAGGACCAGATGAGATGTCTGATTTACATTCAGAGACTGTCTTTAACATGCCATCAAAAATGTATCCAATGTAAATCCACAAAAGCTGGGAGGGGGATTAAAAACATATATAAAGTACATATTTATGTATACCAGGAGCGAAATAGAATCTTTGCTTCTCAAAAATAGCTAAAGGCTACTGTCTGTAACTGTATCTCTATTTAGAGGGATAAGAATACATATTTTCAAGAAAATTCTGAGGTTTCCATGTTTGAATAAACAACAAAAAATCTTGCTTATATTGCTAGGTCTTCTTCTCCTTTTTTTTTTTTTTTTTTTTTTTTTTTTTCGCCGCTGTTTTCTCATCAGAAGAAACCAGATAGCTTGAACCTGAAACCTTCATGGAAAATCTTTTTAAATCAAGAAGCCTATGTGAAACATTTTGGCTCCTGTGAAACACATTACTTTGCTCAAGAGGGGATCTTATCAGTGTCTATAAGTACCTGAAGGAAGGGTGCAAAGAGGTTGGAGCCAGGCTCTTTCTTGTGATGTCCAGTGACAGGACAACAGGTAATGGGCACAAACTGGAACACTGGAGGTTCTGTCTAAGCATCAGGAAGCACTTTACTGTGTGAGTGACCATACAGTTACATTACCCAGAGAGGTTTTGCAATCCCCTCCTTGGAGATTTTCAAAAGCCACCTAGACATGGTCCTGGACAACATGTTCTGGGTGGTCCTGCTCAAGCAATGGTGTTGGACCAGATGACCTCCAGAGGTCCTCTCCAACTTTAATAATTTTGTGATTCTGTGATTCTGTGAGCAGGAGGTCCAGCAGAGCACCTGTCCTTGTTGGTTTCTCTATCACTTGGAAAATAAATTTAACACCAATGTTTTCCAGGATTCTCCTGGATTGTTTATACTCTGCTCTGTTACCCATCCAACAGATATCAGAGTGGTTGAAGTCCCCGTTAGGACCAGAGGCTGCAACCATAATGTTGTTCCTGTCTTTCTGTTGAGAGCCTTATCCTGCTCAGGTGACCTGTACAGGACACCCACAGTAAGGACACCTGTCCCTGTCCTCTCTTTGATCCTAATCCATAAATTCTTGATCAGGTCCTTGCCCATCCCAAGGCATCTGATCTCACATATAAAGGGCATCACCCCTTCCTTGTCTGACCATCCAGTCCTTCCTAAAGAGCCTTTATCCTTCCATTGCAAAACTCTCAGAGGAGCTATCCCACCATGTCTCCATGATTCCAATAAGATTATAGCCTTGCAACTGCATTTAAGTTATCTTATTCAATCCCCATGCTGCATGCATTGGTGTAGAGGCATATAAGAGAAGCACTACAGCATGTTGGGTTCCTAGAAAAGTTTTAGGGGATTTCTCAATATTTCCTAAGAGCAAAGACAGCTTTAAGAATTTTTTGTATGTGAACTGAATGTAAATAATACCACCCACACTAATTGAAGTAATTGTGGTAATAGGAATATATTAGTGTTAACATAAATGATCCAAGGCAAATCTCCATATATTGTGAGTTTATGTCATTAAACTACTAACAAAAAAGATACCAAACAGACTTAAAGTAATTTAGACAAGATTCTTTGACACTTTTTCTCTCCACTTTCACTAAACCAAACTCAAATAAAATAGTTGAAATATCTGAAATTATCCTACAACCCAATATTTTTGCTGTATTTACAATCTAAAACTATATATTTATCCCTTAATAGTTATATATTCAGACACATGGTTGACTTAACCTGGCTTATTTTATGGACTGAGTTACAGTAAATCACAGTTTGGATTTCTATATCATGCAACAAACACAAGATTTATGTCTTAACATAGACCTGAGGGAAAGCAGTTTAAACAGATGTTCTTTACCTCATTGCAGTGTGTTCACTTCACTAATGGTCAGTTAATGCAGCCATATACAGCAACAAACTAAACCTCAGTAACAAAGTTCAGATAAGATATCTTTGTTTGTTCTTTTTTGCTTGTTTACTTTTTTTTTTTTTTTTTTTTTTTTGGTGGGGGACACAATAAAGCAGGATATCTGTGAGCGCTGAACTAGCACAGAACAACGTTTTCATAGTCGTGGAAGAAATGTTATTTTTATTACTTATCTGGCAAGCGGTGAACCATACAAGAAATCTCAAGTACAAACTCCTTAAAAGACTACTAGCCCACAACAGAAAACAGTGGATTTATATGAACTAACTAATGAATAATTTTCTAAACAGGTGCCTGGATTCTCATCTGTAGCACTGAACAATAAGTCATAATGGAAAAAAAAAAAAAATAGCTTTTGGTTCATCCATACTTCCTAAGTGATGTTGAATAAGACTGAAGCTTGATATAAAGCTCATTAAATGTAAGGGAAGGTCCAGCTTGAATTAGGTAGCTGGATACTTATATCATGGCTGATGAAAGAAATGTATACCAAAAAAATAGGGGGGTTAGAAATGAGAAAATTGATCAGACACTCAGTTGAGGCCACCACCACACCAAGCTCTAAATGCAAGCTCTTTAAAGCTCTTTCTCCACCTGATCTGTTGCAGGTATTCTCCTTCTCCTTACAATAAAATTTATAAATACTCACTAAGAAAGAAATCCAAAGGCTGTATAATATAGCCCACAGGATATAACCAGGAAGAACAGGGACTCAGGATGATATTGTTATGTGTAGTTTAAAAGAACAGAAATGTGAATCTAAAGATCCTACGTTGCAGAAAACTGTCTAATAATGCCATGAAATATTGTATGCAGTGCATCATGGAAGGTGTTCAAGGTGTTGTACCAGTACTGTTACAAGATTTTCTTTCGCAACAGGCATAACTGGTGAAAATTAAAGTTGGGAATCTTCACAAGTTTGGATGTTGGATGGCTCAGACCCAGTATAATTCTGGTCATACCCAGGGATGTAGATGTCATTAACCAACTTTATTTATTCCTAACAGACATAAGCAACTACAAGAAGTGATTTTGAGGGTTTATACACAATACATTGGCAACATTTGTGGGAATCACATATCACAGAATCACAGAATTGTAGGGGTTGGAAGGGATCTCGAGAGATCATGGGGTCCAACCACCCCCCTTCCTGCCAACGAAGGTTGCCTAGAGCAGGTTGACCAGGTACATATCCAGACAGGCCTTGAATATCTCCAGAGAAGGAGACTCCACAACCTCTCTGGACAGCCTGTTCCAGTGCTCTGTCACCCTCACCGTGAAGAAGTTCTTTTGCATGTCAGTGAAGAATTTCCTGTGCTCCATTTTGTGGCCATTGCCTCTTGTCCTACCCCCACAAACCACTGAGAAGAAGTTGGTCAAATCCCTCTGTCTCCCACACGTCAGTTATTTATAAACATTTATAAGATCCCCTCTCAGTCTTATCTTCTCCAGGCTGAACAGACCCAGGTCTCTTAGCCTTTCTTCATAGGGAAGATACTTCAGGCCCCGTATCATTTTTGTGGCCCTCCGCTGGACTCTTTCCAGGAGATCCCTGTCTTTCTTGTGCCGGGGAGCCCAGAACTGGAGACCGTAGTCCAGGTGAGGCCTGACCAGGGCAGAGTAGAGGGGGAGGATCACCTCCCTTGACCTGCTGGCCACACTCCTTTTAATGCACACTAAGATATAGAAATCCACTGAAGACAACTTTAATCTCTGTTTTAGAATCTCACTACATTTGGTTTCATTGAATTCATGGGCCCTCCATAGTGACAAATATTTTTTGAGGCTTGTATTTGTATGGAGTCTAGAACAGGATAATCATGGTCCAAAACATACCATACAGTTATTTTTTAACAAACAAATAAAGAATAATTACAATAATAAAAATGTCTATAAACATGTTAAATTAAGGAGAGCCACCTGCAGGCAGCTGATAATCAAATTAAAGAAAGTAGAGAACATCTGTAGGGTTTTTTTTTTTGTTTGTTTGTTTTGTTTTTTCATTTTCTAAAAGTACTAGGTCCTAAATTCAGCCTTACTTCATTGTGTATATTGTAATAGCAATCTAAATTAAGACTTAGTAAACTGAGCAGGAATCCTGAGATAACTGGTGACATGTAATGCTGTTTATGCAGTTTATGGTTGTTTTTTTTCCAGTACTTCTTCCAGGTTATGAAAACAGACAAACAAACAAACAAAGAAACCAATAAAAACAACAATAACAAAAACCTTGAACGATTAACTAGTAAAAATATTAGTAAAAAAAAAAAAAAAAAAAAAATCTCACCACCACTATAAATAAATAAATAAATAAATAGATAAAATATCACTATATGTTGAAGACATTATGACATTTTATTCATTTATTTTATTTCAAATCAGTAAGATGTTATTAATGTTGACTGTGACATTTTATAATCATGAATTACTTTCTAGCAAGCAACACTCTTGTTTTTCATATTTACATTTAAAAATTTTAAAATAAAAATACTTACTCTTTTTTCCCTTCTTAATTATTAATTATGTCACTAATCAAAAGAAATTCTTGAGAGGAAAATGAAATGTTGACATTTTGCAATTATTTGCTACTGTGAATAATACATAAACATGCTACTTATGTTTAAAGTGGTTTTCAAACCCTTTTTCTGCCATTAGGGCATGAACAGAGTGCAGAATCAGTGTATTTTACTTGATATATTGCCACATTATCTACTTCAGTGCTTCCATTTAGTTTGGGTCACTTACATTTCATTATACTGTACCTTCACTGAGTGCAATAATAAATAAATAAATAAATAAATAAAAGTTTATTGCAACTGCAAGCTCCTAATTAAACATCAGCTGTAAACTGAGCTACCCATTACAGATTATGCACACAAAAAATTATGTTCTTGGGAATCACTCTATCATGAAACATGATTAATATATGTGTGTCCTTGTAAATAGGAGTTGATGTTTTATATAAATAATGGATATGATTAGCTTTTTATTGAGACTCAAGACATCAAAGATAAAGGAATACATAGGTTTCTCATTCAATAGTCTTGTTAAATATGATATAAGCATGTGTATCTATACCTAGATAAGACATGCAGAAATACATTTTTTGTTCCTAGCTATGCTCTTACCTGCTATCATAATGACTGCGGACAGACTTGAACTTATAGATAGTTGTCTAAGGTAATTTTAACCTCATACTAGTTCCTGTCTTGAAAGAGAAGCCTCAGATAGATCTCATGAAGGACAGCTTTGAGGTTAGACTGGTATTTCATAGAGAAAAATCTCACTTTTTTAAGGACCTGGTCCAATCTGGTCCTCATTTATACAAAGAACATACTAGTTCTGTTGTTTTTCAGAAGAAAATATAGTCAGTATGGAGTGGAAATTAGGACCAATTGAGTTGCATGCCCTAAAGCCATGATTTTGTATGTTAAGGAACTCAACAGCAATAAAGTTTAATTTTCACCCTCCTTCCATCCTTCTTCCTATTTTGTATTCCTCTCAATCCGTTGCTTGTGGGATCATGCAGAGAACCATTTTCAGTAATTGATGGGATTTCACAAAATATATCTTTTTGTACTTCGTTTTTTGTAAGCTTTATTTTTTTATATACGTTTTCCTCAATGTTGTGAATATTTTATTGTGTAATGGAATGTAGATCAATTACAGAATTATAAACTTGAAAGAGTGATGAAAGAATCCGGATTGAGATCCTTGAATCATCTCATTTAATTTTAGTCCTAGTCAGTGAAGTTGAGTGTTGCTGTCCATGGGCCCCTATATTTACAATGAAAGAAAAAGATCATTCTCCTTGGAAACCTTAGTATATGTTTAACTTAAGCAGTTGAATTAAGTGTTTAATGTTGGGCTGGATTAGTCTGGATAAACATATGCAAAACTACAAGCATTCAGTTTCCCATGTACAAATGTGGTAGTCTGTAATGTGAAAATGTGATAATGGGATTTGGCTTGTACAAACAGCCCTAAATTGTATTACTTCCCCAGAGATCAGACAAACACACACTTAAAAATAAATAAATACATAGTTTAATATATGTCTTCTGAAAATCAGATTTCAAATGTTTGATATCAGAAAAAGGATAGTCACTGATAAAAAATCTTGTCCTCAAAGTTTAACTTTAAATCTCTGCTCTTACCTATTTGCTTACAAAACTCAGGTACCTGAACACAAACTAGCAACACTTTGGAGTCCTGTGCTAACCTATTTATCTGGACAACTTTCCTTCATTACTTTCTTCCTTTAACCTTGTATAAGAAAGAACAATATTTTTAAAACATCTTTTTCCCTTTGTGTTTGGGATCAGACAGCCTTGTGAAAAATCATACAAACAGAAACTGAAGAAATGAGTAGCTCAGGTTATTGTTTATATGCTGACTACCTTCCTTACATGAGCTCAGTTAAAGCACCATTCAACATAATCCACATGAAGGTGGTTGCTATAATTTGTACACTCCACGATTTCAATAGGTGTAAATCAGATGAAGCTACTGCAATTTCTCTACCTGAACATCTGGCTCTATTCTTCTTCAGGAGTAGATATTTAAAAGAGAAATAAGGGTTAAGAAGAGAGGTTGCTTACATTAAAATCTGTCTCAAACTAAAAGCAAGCTGTCAAAAAAAAAAAAAGGGGGGGGGGGTTACAATCTCTCACACATACAAAAATGCCATAACAAAGATAACAGCTTGACAATGGCAGCTGCTTCATAAAGGGAAAATTAGAGGACAATGTCATTTTTAATGATTTTTTTAAAACGAAAAATTAAACTAAAATAAACAAGATGTCCTAGACATTTTTTAAAAAAGAATCTCTCTCTCTGTCTTATTATCTATAAGTAGTAATGCAGACAGAAGACAGGAGCATATGCTGGGAAGAGTCTGAAATTAGACAAAGCAATAATGGAAGAAAGATTATTTTTTTAAAGTTACATACAAAGATGAAAAAAGGATAGACACATACATATCCATACACACACTCTCACAAAGAACACCTTCATATATTTACATCCAAACCTAGTTTCTTGTTTGTACATCCATATCTATAAAAATGAATGAAAATGTAAATGTTATATTCATGAACTAATATATGTAGGTGTAAAATTTGCAGACGGCTAATTTCAGTTATTTTTAAAAATAGAAAAACTGTCAAGTAAAATGTGATATAGTAACAAAAATGTCATTCTATTCTGAAGCATTTTTCTCAGTTTTATATTTTTATTTATTTTATTATTTTTTGTTCAGTAACTAAGAATTATTTATAACATTTAGTTGCCTTCATACTGCCTTAAAGCCTTATGTTTCTACATGTCCTGCTGAAAGTACAGAAAGATCTTTTATACAACTCAGCGTTATTCAGTGCAATTTCCACACTTAAAAGCAGAAAATCTTCTTCAAGGAAAAGAGGTTTCTTCTTATTTTTTATTATTATTATTATTAATT
>NC_048926.1:6533944-6576945 GCF_011077185.1 Oxyura jamaicensis | reverse complement strand
AAAACTGTCTGAAACATCTTTTATCTTATTATTAGAGAAGCTTGATAGAAAGACTTAGTTACAATTGAAGGCTGGATTTGTGCTTTCAAAAGATGAATTAAGTGAGGGAACAGTCATATCTCTTGTCTATCAGTCCACCCAAGCACACTCTTGGTCATACAGGTGAAACCACTATGTACTCACACTGCAGTTGCATCTAGTCATGGTGTCATAAATAGCAGAAAGCTTGAGCTCTTCTGAATACGCTTTAAACATTTGTTGTTTTTTGTTTGCGTGTTTTCGATAGGACTATTCAGGTAATCTAAAAATGGTAGGTGACAACCTGTGAAAGTACGCTCTGCTCATTCCTACTACAGTGTTTTATCAGCAAGCGGAATCCCAGCAGTAGCAGCACAGTTAAAGGTAAGTCAAATTAGTTCCCTCCTATTCTCAAAAACATTTTAAATCATTGGAAGCTGTTTATTTTTCCACAAAATGTGTTCCAAGTGTACATTTTTACCTTTTTCCTTGTGAAGAACACATCAGCACAAATCATTTCAGTAGGGCAATATATCTTCTAGTGTCTATGCAGAGAACATTGAGCATTACTGCAATGCATATAATTGTTCTTGGCAAGACCTGCAGCCTAACCATGGAGGATGAGGGGAGCAAACTGTACCATTTTGTGAGCTGATTTTCTTGTGCTAGTGTCAAGGTAGTAGTGAAGAGTCCAGTCCAGTCAGGAGGTTTGGTTATAAGATATATGGGCTTTCCTGCCTAGATCCAAGTTTTGAACTGGGACAGTAAGTAGATACTGACCAGGAGTCAGTGGGTCAGGGATTGCTGTGCAATTAAGTCCCTGGTCTCAGGGCATTACAGTGAAACCACTGGCAAATGATGCCTGTGCAGAGCATAGGGCATTGAGCACAGAAACAAGGATAGAGAGGAAGGCTGGTGGCTGGAGTATGCAAAGCATTTGGGGGTGCTTTTATGGAAGTTCTTCACTAAAGAAAATGAGACAGGTTGAGAGATGCCTGCAGAGAATAATTTTTTTCTGCCCAGGTTGTAACTTCAATGGTCACACAGCTGTCAATCCGGTACCATCCACCCAGCATTAAATATACTGTCTCCAAGCCGCTTTATTTTATTTTATTTTATTTTTTTCTTTTGAATCCCAGAGACAGCTAAGAGACTGAATAGTTTAAAACAGACACAACTGCACCTAGAAATAATTCCTTCAGATAAAGGCCAAAATAAAAGCAAAGAGGTAGAGGCAGGAAAATGTTTTTACACAGAATGACCTTTGTTGGGAGGAGGAGGGAGAGGAGAGCTCAGATTGGTCACACACTTCAATCTCAGCCCTGCTAGGTGGGTTTTAACTCTTCATTTTCCCTGCACCTTTACCCCTTTTTTTATTTATTTTTTTATTTTTATTTTTCTCCCAGTAACACCAGGGAGCCTTTTCCTGTCTTGGGTTCTCCTCGTTGCCCTTTTCCTTGACTTTGTCTTGTCACTCCAACCACAGTCTTGTTCTGCCAGATATGTTTCATTTTCTGCATGACTTCCCCTGGATGGGCATTTCAAGCTGTGATTTCTAAGCTTGATCTCACACTGTAGATCCTGTTATCTCAGTAAAAAGCTTTAAAGTTCAAAGTGAGTTGGATGAACAATACTTTAAAAGCAGTGTAAAGCCTAAGCATCCTGTGGGTGGGAGCAGTACAGAAATAATAATAATAATAATAATAATAATAAAACAAAACAAAACAAAAATAAAATAAATAAAATAAAATAAAATAAAATAAATAAAAGATGTTTACATGTTTTCATATTGAGGAAAACCAATTAAATAACAAGAAATAAAACTTGGAAAAATATATATACATAAACAGTTATTAAAAGGTCTGAAGATGTTTATGTAGTCATAGTTCTGTACCCATACAAAGTTGTCATGGGACTATCACCACTTGTAGCCCTGAGGCTCACTTTTACCAGCAGAGATTATTTCAAAGCCATTGAATGACAGACAAAGCAGTAGGTTAGACTTTAGACCAAACTTCTTAAGTAGAAAAAAACAGGGATTAACTAGAATCACAAAATCATAGAATAGTTTGGGTTGGAAGACACACTTAAGGATCATCTAATTCCAATAGCCCTTCCATGGGCAGGCACACCTCCAACCAGACCAGTTTGCTGGTCTGACCCCATCCAGCTTGGCCTTGAACAATTCCAGGGGTTGGGCTTCCACAGCTTCTCTGAGCAACTTGTTCCAGAACTTCCTCTATATATCTAATCTAAATCTACCCTCTTATAGCTTAAAACTATTACCCTTTGTCCTATCACTACACACCCTGATAAAGAGTCTTTCCTCATCTTTCTTGTAGGCTTCCTTTAAATACAGAAAGGCTGTTGTAAGGTCTCCCCAGAGACTTCTCTTCTCCAGGTTAAATAACCTCAAATCCTTCTGCCTTTCTTCATAGGACAGGTGTTCCAGTCCTCTCATTATATTTGTGGCCCTGCTCTGGGCCCACTTTAATAAGCCCATGTCTTTCTCATGCTGTGAGCACCAGAGCTGGATGCAGCACTCTATGTGGAGTCTAACAAGGGCTGATTAGAGAGGTAGAATCACCTGCTTCTACCTGCTAGTTAAACTTCTTTTGATACAGCCCAGGATACAGTTGCCTTTCTGAGCTACAAGTGCCCATTGCTGTCTCATGTTGAGTTTTTCATCCCATGTTTGGGATTGCCCCACTCCAGGTGCGGGAACTCACACTTGGCCTTATTGAATGTCATGAGGTTCACACAAGCCCACCTCATAAGCCTGTCAAGGTACCTCTGGATGGCATCCCTTATATCCATCATGTTGGCAAATCCACTGAGCTTGATGTCAGCAAACTTGCTGAGGGTGCACTCAATTCCACTGTCCATGTCACAAAGGTGTTAAATAATACCAGTCCCAATACAGACCCGTGAGAAACACCACCTGTCACTGGTCTCCACCTGGACTTTGAGCCAGTGACCACAATCCTTTCAATGTAACCACGTGTACCCACTAAGTTCTCTATCCATCAGATACATGTGTCCATTTTAGAGTCAATGATGTCATAAGGGGTAGTTTCAAATGTTTTGCACAAGTCCAGGTAGAGGAATCTCATTTCACATTTAAGAAAACAGTTCATAACCACAAGACTGGGCAACTCAAGCAGAATTATGCACTTGTAGACAGTATTTCCTCTAACTTATAAGAAAAACTTGGATGAGATATAATGGTATTTTTGAAAAGTTTGTTTAGGCAAGTCTTCTCCAAATAATCCACTTCATAAAATATATCTCAACAAACTACACGTAAATTAACCTGGATAAAAATACTTTCACAAAAACAACTGAACTCTTAACCAGATGAACAGCTGGAGAAAGTTCACACAGCAAAATTTGCAGAGATGACAAAAAAAAAAAAAAAAAAAAAAAAAAAAAAAAACTACTTGTGTAATACATAAACCAACTTGCAAACATTTTGTGGTATTTATGATATATGAATAAGTCATATCAACAGTCATTGCTCAAGAAGACTTGGATAGAAATGACGTTATAAAATAAACATTTTAAGGATGCGGGGGGGGAGGGTTAATTTTTATTTTATTTTTTAATATAGAAGTATAAAGCAGACTGTATTGAAGCCTCCTGATCACAGTGGTGCATGTTATGACTGCTAATCACATTATACACTTCATCCCAGGCTCCAGGCGATGTCTGTGACATGACAGTGGGGCAGTCTATCAAGCAGTTGTGCAGTCCCCTTTTTTCAAAATTTCTTTCTTTTTTTTTTGTTCTCTCTCTCTTTTTCCCAAGGGGTACCATAGACGTAGAGGAGAATGTTGAGCTTTCACCTCTTATCCCAGGAAGGAAACAGGAAAGGAGCAAAGGGAAAGAGGCTGATTTATTAAAGTATCAGTTCAAAACTGCATTATATCAATTTTTACTAAAAGAATTTGTAGTTTGTGGCATTGCATTGCATTGCAGACTGTGATTATCTTGCCTGAGAACTGGCTGGACTGAGTAATGTCTCCTGTTTAGACCATTGTATCACCATTTCTTTTGCTATGGAAAAAAAAAAAAAAAAAAAAAAAAAAAAAAAAAAGTTTAAGGGTAGAGAGTATGGCACATCATTATCTCTTCCTCAAATAAATCTTGAATGTTCCCGGGACTGTCCTATTCCTATATTCTTCCCGCAGCATTGTGTTGCAATTGCCAGAGAGGTATGCTGGACTAAATGTATATTTCATCAGACTCAGTATACATATCCTTATGCTGCTATGGCAAAAGACCAGAGTAATAGACAACCAGTGTACTTGCACTTGTTTTTGGAAAATATTTGGTGATAATTTACCTAGAGAAAATGCAATTCTCTTAAAGGTATTGAAACATACAAAAGGTATGGAAGGAGCAAAGGTGTATATGGAAACAGCAAACTGTATTTACAGCAGATATTTTTTGCAAAAGTGAACTTGATTTGGACCAACTGTGACTCACGCCACTGCAGTCAGAGCTTTCCTTTTGTAGAATTCTGTTCATTCCCCAGAAGTGTCAAAGGTAGAACAATTTTACAGATTCCTCATGTTTTACATATGCTAACCAATTCCCTTACCTTCAGGAAATCTTCATACGGTACTGAAAGCACACTTTTTGTTTGTTTACTTGCTTGTTTGTTTATCTGTTCAAATTACCTTCATTTCTGTTCTTAAGTTACATTTTAGAAGAGTGAAAGCAATTAAACTTTCATTGTCCAAGCTTTCAAGTCAGTGTAGAAGTACTGTCATGCATCTATTTCTTCTGGGAATAGACTAATTCTCAGTCACACTGCTAAACAGATAAATACAGCTCCTTAGGTTAATCTTGTTTTATTATTGAGTGACATTCAGAAGTTTGCTTCAATTCAGAATTGCAGACTCTTCCTTAGTTAAAGTTCTTTTATACCATGAAAAATAACCATGATTTGCAAAAGAGATACATATCTGGCAAATTCTAAGAAATAAAATGGAAAAGAGGAACAAAACTGTTATCATTAATTTTTCAGTTCTGTGATTCAGAAGAAGAAAATCAGGATGTACTGTGTGCTGTTTAATTTGTAGTTAATAGTAGAATGTAGTTAATAACATTCATTATATGACACTTAGACATTCAGAGATGTCTTCTATTGTGTTTTTGAATGTTGATATGTGTTAGATTTTGAAATTAAGTTGTATTGTATTATATTATATTATATTATACTATACTATTATATTTATTGTATTATATTTATTACATTATTTTAAATTATAAGAAGAAAAGTCTTTTTCTATAAAAACAAATTCTGAAACTCAACAAAGGAAGCACCTGAAATTTTATGGATCCAGTCAGGATAAAGATCTCTACCTGATCTACAGGAGTGTCATATAGGCAGATTTTTTTCGTGTTTTGGGTTAAGTACTGACAGTGTGCCTAAAAGAGCTAAGAAATTGCATCATTTCAGTAAACCGTTTTAAGTAATATTATTTGCAATGCATTTTGATCATAGGTTCTTGCCTGGTTCTGACAGAAAATTCACTCAGTAAAGCTGAAAATTATTAACAGAAATTTAGAATTTTTTTTTGAGTATTGAAGCGAAGGCAACAATCTCAGTGAGTTTATATTTAAATTAGACTAGCCAATAGAGCTGGAACACCAGAAGAAAATGAGAAACAAAGTGCATCAGAAGATCATTTTGTGGTGGTACCTGAAAGGAACGTATCAAATTTTTTCAGTAAGACTACTCAAATACTTTTTATTATTATTATTATTATTATTATTAGGGTTTTACTCTGGTTTATTTTGCCCTGCAAGTGCAATGAAAACATGGAAATTAAAGAAAGAAAAGGAAATAGCTTACAAAGATTGCTTAACTTCATCCTAGAACTGTTCCTTCTCATTTTCTGTGCATTACTTGCCTCACAAAGTATAATTTATGAGATATATATATATATTATAACGCAAATGCTCTAAAGATAGGAAAATGTAAATCCAGATTACTTCAACAGATAACTGCAAAATATCCAAAATTCTCAAGCTTCTTTATATAGTAATTCAGCATAAGAAGTTTCCAGGGATGTGGTTCTGCTATAGCTTACACATTTGTCTGTCACATTAAGTTAGTCAACAGATTAAACACATCCAGGAATGAAGCTTTGTTAGAGGCTGCCTAGGAAAGGAATCTCTAGTTTCACTGCAACTCTAACTTATTTCAGCAGTTTGCCCTGGCAGCTTCCATTTACACAGGTGAAAAAGTAAAAACATCATCATGTATGCTGAAAGCTGTGAAGGTGCATAAAACAAGTAGTCATTCTCCAGGTCTCATTGCACACCTCTTCTGGGTACAGTTACACAATAAGGATGCTGGCAACATGATTCTGCAATGAGTATCTCACCAACACCAGCTACTGCCACAGCATTAAGTGGCTCATGAGAGGTAACAGACTTTATCTGATGTTAGTTTTTGTTGTCGTTGTTGTTTGTTTGTTTTGTGTTTTTGTTATTTTTGTTTTGAAATCAAGGACAAAACTGCCTTGAGAGACTGAAACTAGTTGCCTCTCTGACTGCTTCTGACTAGCACTCAGAAATCTAAATTAATGTGGGAAACTGCCATGATTTTCAATATTGATTTATAACCACAGCCCAGTTCATAAACGTCCAGTGGTGACTTCTGCTGTCATATTGTTTGTGTGTAGTCAAGAAATAGTGTTTTAAGTCATAAAACCATAATTCAGGAAATTGAAATATTAGAAATCATCAGTGTGTTGAACTAAACCACACAGGCATTAAACATTTTTTCTTGTGTGCTATTTCATAAAATAAAAATTGCACATCATGCAAGTTTTAATAAGAAACCAAAACAAAACAACAAAGAAAATACATTTGATCCTGAAGTCTTTGAAGTCAAAGAAATATGCTCCTTTCCTTCTTGATTTTTTTTTTTTTTTCAAGAATTATGATTTTATCATTCAGTATTAAATGCAAAGGATAGATCAGGAGAGACAGAGATTTTTGCCTGGACCATATGAGTTTACAAAACTGTTACTCCAATGTGGGAGCCTTTTACACTTTCAATCTCCTGTTATAAGGTCATCAGAGAGAAGGGAGAAATGTCTTTGTTGTTAATGAAACCAATTTTAAACTCTTCCTTTTGATCCAGTGGTGAGGTGTGTCAGGATTACTAAGAGATACATTAATTAATGTACTGAAACTCAATAGAGTAAGTAAAGTAACTATTGATTAACCTTTCTGAACACAAACACACCAGAGGGAAATCTAGACATGATGCTTATTAAAAACAAATACTGTGATATTCCACAGCAGTATGTATAACAATTTGGTTTCCAACAGCATTTAGAGCCATTAATATATGAGTGGGTTTTGTGAGAACAAGTGTACCTGACACACTCAGAAACACATCTTCAGTTGCTTCTATTGAACTTATCTGATATACCAGCTGATCAACTGCCAACTTGATCTATTGTTTATTCTCTGGCCATATGTTTTTAAAGACCTTTTTAGCTGGGATTTTTCTTGTTTTGGTTGTTTTGTTTTATAGTTTGCGATGTGACACTGTAACTTTAAAGAGTACTTGTTTAAATAACAGATTTGTTCAAGGGAAGTGTGTGTGTGTGAGTGCATCCAGTTGAACTGAACATGGTTATTTCTCAACAGTCACTGATTTTATTTGTCACTTTATTGCTCAAGTCAGGGGAGTGGATTAAGGCACAGAATGTCACCACCACTTTAAGAGAGCATCCTTTTTGGAAAGCCAGTTTATTGTTTGGTGTTTATTTGAATAAAAAGCTCTTGTTCAAAATGTGAGCTGTTTCCTGAGAGGAGGCAGAAGCTGGATAGTATTCTTCATGGGAAAGAGGATGATTTAGTGTATGAAGTTACCAAAGAAATTGCTACAATCCACTCCTGTCTCTGTAACAATGAAAGGATGTGGCCTCTTCATAGCCAAATCCGTAAAACACAGTGAAAGCCAGGAGAACATACTTGTCTGGCTCACCAGTGGAAGCTTTTTCTTACTAAAAAGTCTATAACAGATAACTCAAAGATTTGCATGGGACTGAATAATGAATTGGAAGAAGCAAATTATTAAAGGGCAAAGTTGGCTATTCCATCTTCCAGTTCTGCATTTACTCAGCTAAGTTTGTGGTTAAGGTAATAATCTGCTTTTGTGTTATCTGTAACAAAGGGATGTTGGGAATAAAGTCATTGATATCTTCACGGGTATTTCCAGACAATAAAGCCAGACATAAATATGTGTTGTGTGATTTATCACAATCACACAAATTTTGTCTTGATTGCTGAAATCCTGAGGAAAAGGACTTTTTAACAAAAATATAAATATTTTGTATTTACACAGTTTCAAAATTTCATTTAATTTTATTACTAATTTTATTTTATTTTATTTTATTTATTATTTATTTTATTTTATTTATTTATTTTATTTTATTTTATTTTATTTTATTTTATTTTTCTATTATTTTCTTTCCCATATACAGGTTGTTGTTAGATTCATCTGGCTAAACATCTATTTGAAGTATCTAAATTGGAGGTGCCTAAAGTCTAGGATCCAATATTTTGGCATTTAGATAATATCAGAGCAACCTCACAGTAAACAGTATGTTTAATGTAAATTCTTAAGTTGTTATAAAACCTACCTAATTACATCATATTTAAATTCTGCAATCTTTTGTTACTTATTATATATTTTGTTACATATTATATATATATACACTTGTATATATATATATATATTCTCTTTATTTAAATCTATACTTCATATATGTTTTAAACAAATACTGCCCCCCTTGTTACTACTGAAAATGAAAAGAAACTCTTCCAATTCCCTTCCCCAAGAATTCCAAAGAGGAAACATAGTCTAGAACAAAGTGATCTCAATGTCTTGCAGAGAAAAGGGGGAAAAAATGTAAAAACAAACAAACAAACAAACAAACAAACAAACAAAACATCTGAATGGTCCTGAAACAAGTTTTACATATGCAGTGCTTATGTTAGAATAGAGATTCTGTTAGAAAGGAAATCTATCAGAGAGACATTGGTAATTTTTATACTGTACAGCAGATTCAGCCAATACAACTTACTGTGTGGGGTCAGTCACCTTAAAATAGCTGCAAATTTGCAGAGTGCAAAGATGAAATTCTCAAACGGAATAAAAGAGGCTAAGAGTCTTTGCAAGTGCCTTTCTTCAGGAGGAACAGAGGTGATGTTTCTGGAATAAAGTCCTTAATTTGAAACCAACTCTTTTTTCAAACATTCTACAAGAGGTTCATGCAAAACTGAACTATTTGGATTGTGGATAATGGATTTTTTGTTTTGGATGTATTGCAATTATATCACAGTATCTTTAATTCAGGAGGAACAAGGAGATCTTAATTAAAAGCATGTGGAAAAAAAAGATCCAGTTTTTCTCATTTCATGATTTGTGACATTGCTTATTTCATTTCTACATCCTGTGATATCCAAAGTATTAATTTTTCTTCTATTACTAGAGTCAGTTAGTATGTATCAAGTAGACTTGATACATTTATATATTTTCATCTCCAATGTATGCAAAGAAACCATTTCCCATTTTGCAGCAAATATGTCTGTCCCTCTGCCCCTCTGTCTACTGATTTTCAATATTTCAATAAGCCTATTTGATTTGGTAAGTACTTGTATTTATTACATTACTTTTCTTTTTGTGCTTGCTGTTAAAAATAAAAAATAAGAAATGAGTTGGTAACATGAGAATTGAATATCTTTGTCTGGTTCCCAAGAGGAGAGCCATGAACAGTAATATTTTGCCTCTTCATTGCCTCGCATCACTGAGATAAAAAACTATGGAGATACTCATTTGTAATCAGAAACTCAGTTTTTCTCTATGCTGAAGCGAGTGTATTGTTGATATTTTTAAGGTTAATTTTCCATGTATATTTGGGGGTACATATATGAGACTGTTGCTGGAAAATCACCATCAAGTTCTTCCATACACAGTAATGATGCTCACACTTACTTCATCACATTAAAATGAACAATCTGAAGATTTTTACCTGAAAGTAAAAGAAGTACCTACTTTAACATAATTATAATATTATATGGCAACATTGCTGTATCTTGACATGAAATTTTGGCAAAAGACAAAACCTCTGAAATAAATAATCAAATACACTAGCAGTGAACCATAAAAGCAAAATACAATAACAACAACAACAACAACATTAATTCATTTCTGGTGCTTCAAGACTCAATTAAGGAGAAGTAAATAAATTGTAGAGAAAATTGTATCTGTTTAGTTGATTTTTTTATTATTATTTTATTTTTATTTTTTTTTCTCTTTTCTTCCCTCTTTCTACTCTCCTGTTTCTTGGGAATCTCAGTGATATGACACCTGAAATCTCCTAAATCTTAGCCCTGGCTCTGCATCATTCTGAGACGTCTAAAGTTGTGGGAAATAGAGCCCTTAAATATGCACATATCCAAGCTCTTCTTCACTAAAAATAAATGATTCTCATATCTCAAAGTGGCAGCCATCTCTAGAAATCAGAGTGACCTATTCATTAAAGATCTGAGTCCCATGTGCATGGTAGAATTCATTAAGCGATGTTATTCTCTGAGCAAATGCTATAGAACTCCGTGGTCTGACATTCATAAATATTTGTGTCGGGCAATTACCTGGTGAAGCTTCAGCATATTGGAAAAGAAATATTAAAATAAACTCAGTGTTTGTTTTTGTTGTTGTTGTTGTTGTTGTTGTTGTTGTTGTTTTCTTTAAGAACATAGACCTATGTCACTCATTTTTAGAGCTCTGCTACTTTTACATGAAGAATGGGATAAGATCTCCACATCAAAAATATCATCTTGGCCAAGGTCATTTAATTCCGTCATATCAGAGCTGGGGACCTAGTATGTGAAGACATTTATAGCCCATTGTTATTCTGGCAAGTGACAGAAATAGAGGGTGGAGCAGGTGCTGAGCAGAATCGTCATATTTCCATAACAAGGTCGGAGAGCTTTGTGATTTATGGATGCTCAGTATATAACCGTGAAGCCTCACAATTGAATATACAAGTTACAAATCTGTAAAAAGCTACAGTGGGAATTTTGCTAATATCTGCCTGCTGTAGTTTATTCTGTACAGGTCCTCCAGCTTTGTGTGAGAAAGTTTTGACATTGTGCTGTGTAAAAACACACACAAAAGCTTGCCAGGACTTGTCAGCAAGGACAATAACACATCTTACTAATTCTGTTTAACCCATCATTGTTCATAGTGTCACACTGTTGAGAACTGGAAAAACATAACTAATAAGACCTTTCTAGAACAATTTCTAATGTTACTTGAAAAGCAAATGTGTGGTTTTAGTTATTATGTTGAATCAAGGTAATCCAAACTGCTGAATAAAACTAAGAGGACCAGATACTCCTCCACACTGAACAGAAAATGGATTTCAAAATATTTAGTTTAGCTGGGATCTGATCTTATTTTATAGTCCACATCCATATTTCCATTTTGTTTGTATTATAAAGGAAGTCATAGTTGGTGCCTTTTTCTATAAATGGAAGCATGGAAAAGAAGGAAAATTGATCTTTTTTTTTTTTTTTTAAAAAAAAAAAAAAGAAATCTACAGTTTTTTTTTGTTTTTTTTTTTTCACTTACAAATGACTATTCAGACAACTAGACCTATTTATACATGTGACATTTAAGTGAGAAGCTTCCTAAAAATATTACTGCAACAGCACAGACTTAGATATACATTTTAGCATTACAGATTATAGAATCACACAGCATAGTGTATCTGGGAGATTATAGAGATTTTGTCAACAGAGTTAAGTGTTTAAGAACTTTGGCCTAGAATCATTGCAATCCTTGAACCTTCCAACTTTCTGATAACACAGAAAACATTTTCAAAATATTTTCAGAACACATCAAGACAAAAACCAGACCAAAAGAAAACAAAACCACTAATTCACAGGTTTTCATCTCTGAAATCCATGCATTACCAGTCCCTTATGTAGGGCATCAGGCATCATCTAAGGATAGTTCCCTAGTCTCTGGGTAGACCCAATGTTATCTCCTGTAGACCTTGTGTTACTTGGTAAAATGAGAGAAATCTTACCATGGTAGATTCCAGAAATTGACTAATCCTTTTGTGCTATGAGACTGGAAACATTTATTTATTTATTTATATTCTTTTTATTTTTTAAAGACAGAGAGAAAGGTGACAATATTTTTCTCACGTTCTTTCACAGTGGAGCCCAACCCAGCCAATTTATGTGATTAGTTTAGATCCTGCCTCATGGAAACGTTAGTATCTCATTAATCTAGGGTACATAGAGCTCCATAAATACCAAGTAGCGAGAAGAAAATATCTCTGAAAGCTGACACTTATTTTTGCTCTTCCTATTTTAGCTCCTGGAATCAGGATATCCTGAGCTGGAAGCAAACCAAAATGACCATTGACTCACACAGGACCAACCCCGCCCCCCCCCCCCCAAAACAAACAAAGAAAAAACAAGGCTATATCTGAGCATTGTTCAAATGCTTCTTGAACTTTGGCAGGTTCAGTGCTGTGACCACTTCCCTAGGCCTGTTCCAGTGCCCAGCCACCCTCTTAGTGAAGAACCTTCTCCTGTCATCCAGCCTGTACCTTCCCTGTCACAACTTTGTGCTGTTTGCTCCTCCCAGATAACATTGACTACATAAATGATGATTTGCTTTCATAACATAATTCATTCTGGTCAAGTGAAACCTCAACCATTCTTAACAGACTTTTCTTCTTTAAAACTCTGCACTCCTGTTACCATTCTCTACCATTATACAGGAGAAGTTATTTCAATTGCTCTCTTGCTGAGCAGTATTTGGATCTTTAACTTTGGTAACAGCCCCATGATGCATAATATGGGTAAAACACCTTGTGGATGGGGATGAATTTTTACCCTCCCTAAATATTTCATTTGTTGTTGGTGCCTCTATGTTTTATGTTGCATTGCAGGGAAGTTTTAGGTGAAAGACTACCACCCATTGTTTAGGATGTGCATTTTGGAGGCTGTTTAAGCATCTGGTTTTGTGCACCTAAGGAGTATGAATGTTGATTAGTGAAGCACCAATGGATTAACTAACCTGCAGGTTAGGCAGTTAATAAAATAGACAGTCTGAATCAGTGTTTGGGATTTAGCTTGCATTCCAATTAAAGAGTGAGACGAGCAAAAGTAATATCATCCTTAGGAGATAATACAGTGTTTACATATGGCACAATTCTTTAAATATGGATTTGTATGGGATAGCCATAGATTATAGGTACGCAATGATTTCAGTTTACACACACCACTGATAATTACACACTTTCAGTGTTACCCTTATAGGTAAGTTTGCATTCAAAACTTTACATTAAGAGACTTTTAAATTCAAATGCCTTCTTGTTCTGAAAGTTGGCCCTGAATACGAAAAGTAGATGCAATTTCAGTCAGATTTCTGGGGGTTTTAGATTTCATTTTTGGAAGGAAAAAAAAATAAAAAAATAAATAATAATAATAATAAAAAAAACTTCCTACACTTATTTTACTTACGTTATAAAATGTTCCTCCGCTAATTCATATTCTTGCTAGTCTGGGCAAATTCCAGAGCTTATCAAGTCAATGTTGTTTGTTGATTTCTAACTAAAGCATATATGTTTACATGGAATAAAACATGTTTTATTACACTGATGAACAAGTTATTCATTTGGCCCTCAAACAGAAAACTTCCTTGATAATATACCTTTGAAATATGTAGCACTTTGGTCGAAAAATACTTTGATGATACTTTCATGGCTGCCATTTATCTTCTTTTTCCCTTCACAGTTTTAAAACTTATTGCCAGATTTATTTGCTGTAGTATTAAGTTTCAAAGCCAAACTATTTCTAACACAGAACTTCTAATGTGATTCAGTCCTTTGACTAAAAATCTCATTCTCAGATATTAAATCAACATGTGCCTTTATGACTCAACATTTATCTGTAGGATGATGATTGAATTCATAATTTAGAAAGGCATCTGTATAAATAGATCCTTACTAATAACTGAAAAATATAATCTTGTCACACTCCTTTTAATAAAAAAAAAAAAAAGGAAAAAAAAAATAAAATAAAGATCTTTAAAAACAAGTTCTTCAAACAGCTAAAAAAATTGTAGCTTCAAACAGTGAGCCAAACACTCACACCATAACCCTTATCCCCTTTTACACACATGCACATAGAAAGGTATTTATTTACATCTGCATGAAACTTCCATACATACTGTTTTGCATATCTTCCATGTAAAGGTAATTTATGCTAGTTTTAAGTCTCCTTTTTATTCCAGACGTGGTGTAAAGAAATAAGCCCCAGAGGGTCTTACTATAAATGAAAGCTTATAGTTTGAGTGTTATTAATTAAATCACTCTTCAACCAGGTTGTACTTGGAGTTACTCATGTTATGCATACGTGAGTAGACACTGTAGTAAAATCCATGTCAGTAACTATATCCTGAATTCACTTCTTATACTTCATAAACAGAGAAAAACATCGTTTGATATTTGCAGGTTTGCTTTTCTCCCCATTTCCTTTCTTGCAATTCCTTCTCAGAAACCCGAAGTTGACATTACTCTCTCATTCAACCTATGAGTCATTTTGCAGTATCCATATATTGACAGTTGCCAAGATAGATAAGGGATAAGGCATCTCCTCCAGTCCTGTGGCACTGTGTGTCTATAACAAGAATATCTGTGATAGGCATTATAGCTTCCATTTTCCATTTTACTACTGCCACTCTTTGTGGTATGTGTCACTCACTTCTGTCCATTCTTTTCTCCACCGAAAAAACGGTTATGGTTTTCCTTTTTTTTTCATGCAAATTAGAGACTGACTGTAAAAGCAAATACTTCTTTGTAAAAACAGACCCAATATTAATGGGGAAGAACTAAAAATAAAATTACTCAGGTGAATTAAATTTCAGGAGAGACAGGACTCATATCTCATGGGAATTAAAATTGTTTGGTTTGGATTTTGTTTCTTTGTTTGTTTGTAACTTACATTAAGTTCAAAAGAAGAGGAATGAAACTCAAGAAAAAAAAAAAATGTATGTCATACGCTACACAATTTTGCATAGTTTTTCTCTATTTGAAAGATAGCTGCAGCATAATTTCTGTACAGTCTCACTTAAAGGACCTGGGGATTACCTAGCTGCACAGTCAGAGGGTTATGTCCCTTACAGATTTGCTTCAGACCACCATTGAAGTCAGCATGGATGTGGGATTATTCTAAGATTAAGAAATTCAGCCACCACCACCATCCACCTACCCCACCCTCCATTCTCCTATTGTGGAAACTCCTTCCTGGAAAAGATGAAGACTAGGTACATTTTTAAAAAATGCCACAGATTTCCAGCTTAGGAAATATGTGAATATGTATATCCACCCAGCTTCAGTTGTGTCATCAATTTACCAGGAGTCATTGCTGTACATTGAAGCTTTTATTTGGTCTGGGATGAGGCACCTCAGGCCTTTTCATCATGTGGCACAAAAAGGATTTCTAGATGCTTTCTTCCTTCCTACCTCACACACCATTATAGAGTTTACTGTCTGTGTAAATAATATCTCCAGCACATATCTAATGAATGTTGCTCACTTCAGCATCAGCCCTGAAAATGAGAAGAAACAAACCAAACTAGAACAGTGATAAACACTAACTATAAAAAATACAAAATATAGCCAAGGAAAAAAAAACACCTAAACAGAGAGAAAGTAGGAGGGAGAGAAAAATAGAGTGGGGAAGAAATGTAATTCATTTTAAAACATAATTTAATAAATTGTGGTAAAGATGCTGAAAAATACATTTAGCTCTGAACCTCTAGGACTGTACATAGTGAACTAGCATATAGCCATAATAGGGTTTCTGCTCCATCAACTGCAATAATTATTTTCCTTGATTAGCTTTGGCCATTTTATATAATGATTTCTCAGAGTTTCCATGTGTGTGTACATTTCCTTTAGCTCTGTTTTCTCGTTTGTTGTTCTTTTCTATATATAGAGAAAAAAAAATAAATAAATAAATAAATAAATAAAATAAATAAAATAAAATAAAATAAAATAAAATAAAATAAAATAAAATAAAATAAAGGAAGAGAAATTAAAGTTCATTTATGTCAAATTTAGATCGCTCTCTTTGTTAATACTACCTGTAAGGAAGTGCAACATTTTAGTCATTGCTTGTTACAAACCCTTTCTCTATGCAATTTACAGATGATAACACCAGCTTTAGTGGCACTGAGCTTATGTTCTTAGTCCTGCTTGTCCTCTGATATAACAGTTACTATTCAATGCTTCACTTTTTACTACTAGCTCACCTGCTATTACTACACTCATTTTGCAAGGTTGAAAGAAGGCTTCAGGATCCTCAGCAAACTGCAGGCTCAGATTTGTATACTTGGGACTTTAAGGTATGTTGTGTCAAGCACTTAAAATAATCAGTTTTTTTTTTGTTTTTTTTTTTTTTGTTGTTGTTGTTGTTCTTGATTTACTCAAGAACCTAGTGACACTGTTGGTTGGGAAGTGTATCTGTTTTCCTTCCTCCCTGTTCAGAATCACAATAAGACCTTTCTCTCCATTTAAATGCTGTTGGTGTTCTACAAATACCAGATTTCTTACCTTCTCCAGTGAGACACAGTAACACACATGGTCTTGAGAATCTGAGAACATATATGAGTTTGTGTACATATATATATAAATGCATATATATATATATATAACCTAACAACAACACTGATTTGGATCATGCTGTGATTGTATTGATATCTTTTTTATCTATATTTTCTTTTATTATCCATCCCCCTTGCCCTGTATCTGAGTGTGTTAGCTACTGTTTCTCAATTACACCCACTGGTAAAACCTGCCTGGCAGGGCTTCTCGCAGCAGTTGCACTTCTAGCGTCAGCTCAGCAGATGAAAAGCAGATGGAAAATTCCAGGGGTTCAGGTCTGAATGTTTCAATGATAAGTTAGCATAACGTGGACTGGGGAGAGCTATGTTTTGAGTCTGCTGTGCAAAATGAGACAGCTGCAATTTAGCAGAGCTGTTTGCACGGGAGACTTAGCACTGGAAAATAGGAACAGCAGATAAAAGATTCAAGGAATTCACACTCAAGAAAAAAGACAAAAATATAAAAGGAAATGAAAGTATTAGGAAAGTGAGTAACAGGAAAAGCTTACCCCACTTATGGCCATATTAAAGTAGGATTTACTTCTGTGGAGAGAAAACTATACCAATTTCAGGACATCCTTCATGCACCTGTGTTCATTTTCTGCAGGCTCCTTCTCCAGTCAGTAGAAGACACAGACTGTTTAAGATATGAATCATCTTGAACCATGAAGGGTAGGTCCTGCCTAACAAATTTGATTTCCTTTTATGATAAGATCACCCGGCTAGTTGATCAAGGGAAACCAGCTGATGTGATCTTCTTGGATTTCAGCAAGTCTTTTGACATGGTTTCCCATAGGATCCTACTGGACAAAATGTCCAGCATTCAGCTTAACAAAACATCATACGATGGGTGAGCAATTGGCTGACGAGCAGGGCTCAAAGGGTTGTGATAAATGGGGCCACATCAGGCTGGTGGATGGTCACTAGTGGGGTCTCTCAAGGCTTAATTTTAGGGCGAGTCCTCTTCAATGTTTTTATAAATAATTTGGATGTAGGAATAGAAGGTGTTTTGAGCAAATTTGAAGACAACACCAAACTTGGAGGAGTTGTGGACTCGAATGAGGGTGGAAAGGCCTTGCAGAGAGATCTGGACAGGTTGGAGAACTGGGCGATCACCAGCCACATGAAGTTTAACAAAAGTAAGTGCTGGGTCCTGCAACTGGGACAGGGGCAACCCTGGCCGTACATAAAGACTGGGCTATGAGACGCTGGAGTGCAGCCCTGCAGAGAGGGATCTGGGGGTTGTGGTTAACAGCAAATTGAATATGAGCCAACAGTGTGCCCTGGCAGCCAGGAAGGCCAACCATATCCTGGGGTGCATCAAGCATGGCATTGCTAGTCGGTCGAGAAAAGTGATTGTCCCTCTCTACTCTGCACTGGTGCGGCCTCACCTCGAGTACTGTGTGCAGTTCTGGGCACCACAGTACAAAAAGGACATTCAACTGTTGGAGAGTGTTTAGAGGATGGCAGTGAAGATGGTGAAGGGCCTAGTGGGGAAGACATATGAGGAGTGGCTGTGGTCACTGGGCCTGTTCAGCCTGGAGAAGAGGAGGCTGAGGGCGGACCTCAATGTGTTCTACATCTTCCTTGCGAGGGGGAGTAGAGAGGCAGGAGACCTTTTCTCCATAAACAACAGTGATAGGACCCACAGGAATGGGGTTAAACTGAGTCAGGGGAAGTTTAGGCTCAACATCAGGAAGAAGTTCTTCACTGAGAAGGTGGTTGGGCACTGGAACAGGCTCCCCAGTGAAGTAGTCACTTCACCAAGCCTGTCTGAATTTAAGAAGTGATTGGACTGTGCACTTAGTCACATGCTCTAAATTTTTGGGTAGACCTGTTTGGTGCCAGAAGTTGGACTTGATGATTCTGTGGGTCCCTTCCAACTCGGGATATTCTATGATTCTATGTGAATCTCTGAACCTTCTCTGCCAATGCACACAATCTCTCCTGACTGCAATGGAAGTCTGGGTCAATGAAGTTCCTAAATTAGATACCTCTTTTAGGTGCCTTGAAAAGACTGAAACTTCAGACGCGAGTTAAAGCAAATCAGAAGACACCACCCTGAAGTGACTGGGAGTTATCTGAGTCTCAAAGTGATCTCAGAAGAGACATAACAGTTCAAGTAATGATCTCTCTTTCCCCCACTGAAGTCAAAGAATCACAGAATTGTAGGGGTTGGAAGGGACCTCAAAAGATCATTGGGTCCAATCCCCCTGCCAAAACGGGTCCCTCAGAGCAGGTTGCCTGGGGAGGCGTCCAGATGGGCCTTGAATATCTCCAGGGAAGGAGACTCCACAACTTCCCTAGGCAGCCTGTTCCAGTGCTTCGTCACCCTCAACGTGAAGAAGTTCTTTCGCATGTCAGTGCAGAACTTCCTGTGCTCTATCTTGCAGCCATTGCCGCTTGTTCTACCCCCACAAACCACTGAGAAGGGGTTGGCTACATCCTTCTGTTTCCCACACCTCAGGTTATTTATAGACATTGATAAGATCCCCTCTCAATCTTCTCTTCTCCAGGTTGAACAGACCCAGGTCTCTTAGCCTTTCTTCATAGGGAAGATACTTCAGGCCCCATATCATCTTTGTGGCCCTCCACTGAGAGGTGAGACTGACTGGCCTGTTAGAGAGAGTCCTGATGCTGTGCCAGCACTTCTCAGCAGCAGACACAACACCGGTGTGATACCACTGCTGTTCTAGCTACAAGTACAGAGTGCAGCACTGTATGGGCTGTTGCAGGGAAAGTTAACATCCCAGCCAGACCCAGTACAATGATCAACATATTCATATATTTTTTTTTTTTTCAAATAGGTTTAATATTCTCAACAATATATCACAGTTTTTCTCTGTTAATCACATATTTCTTGACAAAAGGATACATATATCTTTTTATTTTATCATGTCCATTGTTTAATTTGTATATTTTAATTAAATGCTGACAAGATAATGTATCTAATTGTACCATTCTGGAGTATTAACTAATGAGGATTTTTATTACATCTATACCTTATGCTTTTTCTTTTGATCATCTAAAATCTAACAAGTTCAATTCTGGAATTGTATTTAAATTTAAAATCTTAAATCAATTGTATGAAGATCTATAGTAAGAGATGGAAGGAAGGTAGGAAGAATGGAAGGAAAGAAGGTAGGAAGGGAGGAAGGGAGGAAGGAAAAGAGGAAGGAGGGGAAGGAGGAGAGGAAGGAAGAGAGGAAGAGAGGAACAGAAGGGAGGAAAGGAGGAAGAAGAGCGGGAGGGAGGGAGGGAGGGAGAGAGAGAGAGGGAGAGAGGGAGGGAGGGAGGAAAGAAGGAAGGAAGGAACAAACAAACACGAATGAACGAACGATGAACGAAGGAGCAAAGGAACGAAGGAACGAAGGAAGAATCATTTTGACAGCCATGCTCTGACTCTTGCCTCTAAGTAATGATAAATCAGGGATTATTACAAGTGTGATCATATAGTGATATGTTCAAAAGAGATATTTCTTACTGATGCTGTGACTTCATGTGAATTATTATGTTGTTTACTTACAATTTTATATGATTTTTTTTTTAATTGGAATTTGATTATTATACTCACAAAAGAGCATCAAGATTAGTAAGAGATTGATCAGAAAGAAGTTTTCTTTTCTTCAGAGAAAAAGAATACAAACCACATTTCCCAGGTAACAAAATATTTAGGATAAGATGAAAATAGTGTAAGAGTTATGTCCTATTCCTTTCCTCAGAATTTATTAATACATAGGAACACATTTCCTCAGTAAAAACATATTTTTGGTCACCTTATGATCTGCATGAATTTTAAGCAGAAACCAGGGTATCTCATAGAGGATCAGGCATTTTACAAAGTTATAAGATGCATAACTTCTGATTATATTAATATCTGCATTCAGTTCAGGGTGACTTGCCTAAAATATGTTTGCTGTGTCCTTTAAGATGCTCTTTACCTTGGGTCACTCTAATCTTCATACTTCTGGTTTCTCGTATTTTTAGCTGTCTAGTTTATTCATCAGGTAGGATGTTTGGGAAAATCTGTATCTGTATATAACATAGTACAGAAGATAAAAACCTGAAAAGACCTTTAATCATTTTTGCAAATAACTAGAGGCAATTTCCACTAGCTTGGTCGTCATTGTTTTTCACAAATGATCAACTGTTGTTAAAGAATATGACCTGCTGCTTTTGGGTAACTTGTTCCTGTCTGAATACTCTAATATTAAAAGTTACAGGAGGCAACCTTTCCCAATAGTTGTGGCTGTAACAACCAACAAGCTGGAGTCACAGGACCTATCTTAATGGTAAGTAAAAGTTTAAATGAATAACTGCAAGAAAATATCAAAGATATATATCAAATATATCTAGTAAGCTTTTCTGCACTTCATACTACTTCACTCTACTTTAGAAAGCCTTAGGAAGCCTTAGTCTTTCCAGGCAGGTCAGTAACCATATAACTCATTAAATGCTCACATTAATTCACTCCACCACCCTAAGCTCCTGTCATATGCGGTTCAAATTTCCTCAAAAGTTACTTGCTTTCAAAATAAGTCATTGTCCTACCAGAATTTGAAGTGTGCTCCCCACAGCCCCAACCACTTTGGGGGCTTTGTGGCCATCACATTTAATTTAATTTAGGAAAAAATAAAATAAAATAAAATAAAATAAAATAAAAAAATAAAAAATTCAATTTTGTTGTACTTCACCCTGGGGAAAACATGCTTCACAAATGAAGTACTCCAGACAAAAAGAGAGAGCACACACAAGCTATATTCATTTACATATATCCTCCTCTGCTCAGTCAACGCTGGAAATGGTGCTTTACAACTATTCAGAAGCTAACTGTTCTTCATTAAATATCATGGGGACAGTGCTTTTTGACAGGTGTGTTTCTCAAGTGGATATTCAAGTGTGTTTCACAAGTGGATTTATCAGTTTCTCTTTTCCCCTTTTTATCTTGAATAAATAATTATTTATTACATAATGGTGCTAAAGACTTCAGTATTTAAGGCACTGATGAACTAGAGCAGTGGATAGACAAGAGTAGAAGGGGAGGTGGGATTGTGGTCAGATCCTGACACCTGATTTGGTGGCATCAGTTGCTGAATGTCAAACTCTATTGAAAGTTTTCAGGACTCAAAATCAGCATAGAGGTAAAAATAAAATTAAAATAAAATAAAATAAAATAAAATAAAATAAAATATTTGATATGAACTAAACACCTTATCTTTTTGCTGTCTAACACAATTATTCTGGATTGTCTACTAGAACTGTGTTTTCACTTTCCCAGTAGAATGGGTCACTATATCCCAAAACACACCTTACCCTCAGGTGACCTGGCCAAAAACCTCCTTTTTTAAATTACATTTCAAAGTAATTCCTCAAAGACCAACTTACTCCACTGGCAGAAAAAAATCCCAAACAGAATAAATGCTTTACTTTTCCTCCATGAAAAGTAAATGAGGTGGAGGAATGCTGTCACCAGGTTACAACACACCTGCTCTGTATTCACACAGTTACTGCTTCTTTGTGTTTTACTGCATAAAGAAAATTATAGCTTGCCTTCAAATAATTGTAACAGTGCAAGCATCTAGGAGTGTGGGCATCTTACCATGACGAGTTTCAGAAGATGAATATATAAAGTTGAGACTAATAGTGTATTGGTTTGCTATAGATAAGAATCTAAAAAATACAAAACAAAAAAAAATACACTCCTTTACAGATAACTCACTTTAAGCATTTAGTTTTATATTTATTTTCCCCGGAGAATAAAAACAACCACACAAAATTCCTCTCAATGATAATTTTTCATCATTGCATTATCTGTCTTCATTATTTTGGCCTAACTTTACTCGACCTCAATTTTCATATTTAGATATATGGAGCATGGCTTAAGTTTAGTTAGGTTAGGTTAAATCAGGTTAACTTAGGTGTCGCCATAATTAATGGAGTGTAATAATAGACTCCATACTTTTTATTTTTTCTTCTTTTTTTTCAGGAAAATATTGTGTCTTAAAGAAAAAAAAAATAGTGAAAAAAAGAAAATCATGTCATTTTGGGTTTCATTGTCATATGTGTCGTCTTGTTAAAGCACTGCATTTGGCTAGGACTTTCTTGTCAAGTTGCAATTCAATGCAAAGTGACAACTTCAGCCAGACATGGTGTGAGTTCTAAAAAGATGTGTCCATCAACAGAGCTTTAAAACTGAAGGAAAAAATAAAAATAAATAAATAAATAAATAAATAAATAAATAGAGTTATAGTTCTTTTCCCCCTAAAGTAAGTAATAAAACTTCAATTATGTTTACATTTCAGGACATTTTAAACATTTTATTGTATTTTTTCTGTCATTTCAGTGTTTGTTGTTGTTTTGTTTTGAATTAAAGCAACATGCATCTGAAATAGCATAACTGGACTCTTTTGAAGAGTCTTTCGACTCTTATGGTAACTGGACTGCTTATGGCATCTTGAATTTCATTTAAGTATCGAGAGATAGCTCTAATTATTGGCCCCATTGTGTGTTCCCAATTAGCTTTCCAACACAGAAAGAGATATTATTCATTCTGACATGAATAAAATTTGTGAATTAAAAACCTTATATAAATATTTGTATTAATATATATATATATTTATATGTATATTTAAGCTAAATAAATGATAGCAACAACAATAAACAAAAAAAAAACAAACAAAAAAAATTAATTTCTCCCATTTTTGATTAATATGAATATAGTGTGATTCTCTTTTGGGTAAGTAAAATGGTTACATAACAGGATTTTTTCTGCTGTTAACATTATAACACATTATAACAGAAACATCTCCTGATCTTCTTTTTGCAAAATTAAACAAGTCACTTTCTTTCAAGTTTAACATTTTTCTCAAATCCACAATTTATTTTCCAAAGATAATTACCAAATTTTTTCCTCTTGTTCATTGTCTTTTTCCAATTGATGACATCAAGAACAAACTAATTCTTTTCATCCATATCTCACCTCTATCATGAATACAAAACTTTTTAATTCCTGTTTAGAACTCAGCAGTGATTTAATAATAGAGAGTAAATGGATCTTATATTAAAAGCTTCTCTTGAATTTTTTAACCACTGGATCTTTCTCCAGGTCAAATTGTTTGAGAACACAATATTCCATTCCAAGATATACAATATTTGTCCATTCATGTATGTATATATATATATTGCTTTGTATGATCTTGTTCCTTTGTTCATGATCTTTCCTGACCATAAGGAAAATATGCTCTACAAAGTAAGCATCTTTTCTGAATATTAATCTAAATAACATAGTAACTGATGAAAGTTTGAGGAAGAGTGTGTTATTAGGGGTTTCATAACACTGCTACCATTTTTTTTGCCAAGCATTCACAGTCCCCCCAACAAATAAAGTAGGTTTCTAATGTTGTTCACAATATAATTTTGCCACTAATATAAACCTTTGATGATACAGGAGAAGATTTAAATACACAACCCATCGATTCTTAGTAATCTAAGTGTGTCTATTAGTGCTTTCCAAAAGCCAGTTAGGTATAACTGGCAGCAGCTGGTGCCAAATCTATTCTGGTGTTTTCCTAAATGCACGGAAGCTGCTAATCTGTTATGGATGTCACATAGTAACTTTTACTTGAGATATGATGAGCTGCCAAAGCACACATTCAAAAAGTTTCTCAATATAGTAGTATAAAGCATATGGCGTATATTTATATACCCTCCCCTATGTACTGAATGGAAAGGTGTGCTATAAAAGACCTCATAACCACACAGTAGAGTGTGTCACCTGCTCCTGCACTTTATATTGTTATGTCAGTGACTGACTTTATTAGCTAGACAAGAACTGCAGGCAGGCAGTAAGTGATGTATATTAACATCTTCTCTCAATTATACTGGGTCCTGACCCTGCTCCCATTGAATTCCATGGCAAAACTCCTACTGACACCAATTGTACAGGCCTGGGCTTGCATTTTTTAACATTTGCACACTGTCTTTAATTTTAACTCTATTTTATATAGACTCAGAGATAGAAGAACATTCACCTCATTTTATAAAAGAGAGAAGATAATTCCTGGCTGAACGTAAGGTAGTTCCTGAAGGTCATAGCTGAAATGGCCATAGACTGAGCTGTACTTCTATTCTAGATTTCTGTTTTTCAAAGACAAACAAAGGTGAACTTGTCATGTGTGGAGGTTTTGGAAGTGTAAGAGGACTTGGTCTGTGAAAGATGTTGCATGCACCTTCCACATCTATTGCTGGATTTGCGAGGGGGTTTCAAATTTAATGAAAAACAAACACACAAGATTTTTTTTTTTTTTTTTTTTTTTTTTTTTAGTGCACAAAACTCGTAAAGAAGTGAAATATTAGACAGACTGACAACCTGATTGACTTATGCCCAGTTTTAGAGGCATAGAACTACCTTGCAACCAACAGATATGCCGTGAATTCAAACCCGGAAAGAAACCAGGAAATCTGAAGAACCAAGAACCCAGCTGATTGATAGTGCACAGAAACCTGACTGACAGCAGACATGAGCACATAAACCTGCTTAACAAGGATGTTTAATGCAAAGTGGATGTGTTTGGTTGCATATAAATACTCTCTCCAGAGTTACACTTTCCTGTCAGATTTAATACTACAAAAATAAAAGGTTTACATGCAGCTACTGGCACATAAGGCTTTCACAGCTGTTCCTGAAGGAAATAATTTCTATCACCAGCTGTACCGCTCCTCCCCAGGGATGTAACCTCTACAGTTCTGTCCCTTCTCTTCTATTCATTCATTCTCAAATAAACATTATAAAAATAGAGAAAGTAATAAACAGACACACTAAATTTTGTGAAAGAGAGTTGGGAGTAAGTGGAAAGCTAAGGCTCCTCACAGCATGGATATTGCACAGGACTTAGTGTTATAGCTCCTAGCTCTTGCATGCCACAAGTCCTGTAGACCAGTTTTTATTCTATCCCCTATAGGTTTCTGTTCCTAACTTGATTCACCCTTTTAATTTATTATTATTATTATTATTCCCCAAGAAATCATGTGTGGCCCCTTAAACTCAAGGCAATGGACTTCAAATATTTACCACTATTAAAGATGTGGAATTGCAATGGTCCAGCAGATGATTGATTATATGAAAAGGGAAAAAGAAAGAGCAAATATAAGGTGACAGTGTATGCTTCTCACTTAGTGCAGACACCAACCACATATATGCAAGTGTTATTGAGAAATACATAGCATTTTATTTGCAGAAAAATTATTTAGTCCCTTGATGTACATATGTACAAGTTATGGTATGAGTTTTTATAACACTTATTTGTTCCTGAAGTGTGTTGATATGCAAAAGGATCATCTCTGAAGCAACTTGATTTTTAGGAGCAACTACACCTAAAGCAATGATAGAGTTTGTAATGAAACTTTTATTCTTATGGAAAAGTATTATTGAATTCAACTAGAATTAAAACATAAAATTTCCATAAAAGTTAAACTGAGTAGTTTTGAACTTCAGGTAAAGCCCACTGAATTGAAACCCCAGCACATGAATGCACTTTATGTGTGCATCCTCAAAAGCAGTGGTGGACCGTTTGCTTGTACTTAAATTTAACAATACTCTTAAGCAGTCCATCAAATTAGGATGCCAATATGCAATGATATCTTCTCTCTGGCTTTTGAACTACATATTAATTAGTGATTTTACTTCATGTCTAGTTATACTTCTGTTATAAAAGTCAGTATATAAATTATACAGAAAAGTTATTGTTCTCTATTGAATACTATAACATTTTTCTATGAGGAGAATAACTACTAGCTTTTTTTCTTCCCTTCATTTACTATGCTCCATAGCAAATCTCATATTTTATTTTTTGTCCTTTAAGCATATCTTTTATCCCCAGACTGTGTCATTTTCACATCGTAGGTATCATTATACATATATCTTTATAATGTCACCTTGTCTTGGTTTTGGCTGGGATGGAGTTAATTTTACTTCTGGTAGCTGGTGTGGTGCTGTGTTTTGGATTTAAGATGAGAATAATGCTGATAGCACGCCTATGTTTCAGTTGTTGCAGAGCAGCGCTCACACAGAGCAAAGGACTCTTCTGATTCCTCTGTTGCCTTGCCAGTGAGGGGGCTGAGGTTGCACCCGGAGCTGGGAGAGGACAGAACGAGGACAGTTGACCCAGGCTGGACAAAGGGTTATTCCATACCCTATTGCATCATTCTGAATGATAAAAGTGGGGCAGGGTGTGATGGGAGAGGGAACTGTTTAGGGGGGGGAGGGGGGAACTGATCATTTGTTGGCAGGTGGTGAGCAATTGCATTGTGCATCACTTGTTTTATATATATGTGTGTGTGTGTACATATATCATCATCGTCATCATCATTTTCCCTTACTTTTCTATACTATTAAATTGTCTTTCACTCAACTCATGAGATTTACCTTTTTTTTTCCCAATTCTCCCATCCCACTGGAGTAGGGGGAAGGAGCAAGCAGCTGTGTGGTGCTTATCTGTCTTCTGGGTTCAACCACAACCCCTCTTTAGTCTGTTTCTACAATTTATCAAGCTACTTTTTGTTAAACCTATAAACATTGTTTATTTTTTTTTTAAATAAAAATTTATCCATTTTATATATGAAGAAACTTATGTATGCTTTAAAGGGAAATCAGAGGAATTTTATGTAAGCATTATGCTTTCCTAACTTTCCTAAAGTGGAAAACATCACTATATTATTTTTTTAAAAAGCTCACCTTATACAAACACAATATAAATAATACTACATTTTGTTAATGTTATAAAAGTCTCTAAGATTTTGAGAAACTGCTATAAAAACAACTTCACTGTTTTTTAAGTCTATCTCACTTTCTACCTAGTTCTACAGAATATGCCTAAAGGACTTTGAAATTAATTATTTTTCAGGAAATGTCAGAGGTTTAAAAAGTGTAATACTAACATTAGCTAAATTATCTTCTGTCTGATAATCAGATTTGGAAGAAAATAATAGAGGATTTCTGCCTGTTTTCAAAAAAAAAAAAAAAAAATGTTCCCCTTGACTTTGAGAAAAGTAATAATTGACTCTGAATCTATGTCTCTGCAAAACATTCAAATAAGCCTTTTGTGAAGAATAAGAATTTTGTGATTCAAATCTTGGAAAAAAATGGCAATATTTTTCTGCTCACAACATTCTGAATTCCAGAGCAAAGATTTCATCCAGATGTAGATCTTAAACACCTGCAGATGACTAAATAAAATAAAAGTAAATAAAATAAAATAAAAAATAAGATAAAATAATGAAATGAAATGAAATGAAATAAAATAAAATAAACATTAGTTTGTGGTATAAATTCCCAGTGCCCCTATCTTTACCCACCTCTTTATTCTACCTTTCACAATCTTTGCTGTCATATTTTTACATTACCATTTGTTCATAATTTGTAACAGAGCACCGTGGTATAAAAAGTCGGTAGCCAGTAGGATTATCACCATTTTTTTACCAATATAGCTCTGGTAGCCTGCATGATTATAACAGAAATATTTCCTTCTTCTTAGTTGGGAACAGTCTTACCACTCTGCCAAAGATGAATATCTAGTCTGCATCTGTTGCAGACAGTAGAGGCATTTAGTGGTACTGCTGTGTAATGTTAACTAGACCAGATTACATTTAAAATCTTCTTGAATCTATTAATCTGAATATAACAATGAAGTAAATTAGGTGAACCTGTTCAGTTTGCAAGCACTTAAGTTTTGCAACAGTTACTGTAAATCTGTCAGCAAGAAATTACAGCATTGCAATCTTTTCAACACAGTCAAGTCCTTGTCAGGAGTTAACAATGCAGGAGCAAAGGTATCCAATTGCTCTGAATGAAGCACCAGGGAACAGTGAAGTTCAGATTCATGAGTGAGTGCATTACAATCATCATCAGCTGCAGCTTTGTATTGATTTGTTAAAGCACACATCAGCCTGGAAGATCACTGTATTGTAAAATTTAAGCTACCGTGTTACAAAGTAAGTAAGGCTGACATTCAGAAGGAATACAGTTTAGACCTTTTTTTCCCATTTTCATTCCTTTTCTTTGAATTTCTTCTTTACCTTGCCAAAAATGAGGTATATATGGAGAAGCCAGATTATTAAGAACTTTGATTACAAGAAAAAAAAAAAAAAAAAAAAAAAAAAAAGGCAGAAGGGAGAAGAAATGAAAAGAAACAGAAATATCACTTCTATTTTTTTTTTTTACTTTTCAATAGCAAATTATAATATTAACCACAGGTGCAGCTTGAAATTTTTCCAGTTCACATGTTAAAATGATCTATCCTAAAATTTGACTATTCTTCAGGTAGTTCTTTTATTATTATTATTGTTGTTGTTGTTAAATTTTCTTTGTTTTGTGTCCATTTGAGAATCCACTCCAAAATTGTAATAATTATAATACAGA
The DNA here is from genome assembly GCF_011077185.1 of Oxyura jamaicensis. Lineage (NCBI taxonomy): Eukaryota > Metazoa > Chordata > Aves > Anseriformes > Anatidae > Oxyura > Oxyura jamaicensis. The sequence goes on along the minus strand of NC_048926.1, from coordinate 6,547,786 downwards.
GATAAGTAATCTATCTTTTCAGGATTTTTTGATCCTTCACAAACTCTAGACAATATTATGTGAAATAAATTTGATAACCATTAAATGTAGAGAAACTTTTCACAATCAGGTCTACAATAGGTATAAAGCAGATGTATATGTATATCAATTTATGTCAGTTGTAGATCTGACCTATGACTTTCTTTAGGTTTTATTCACACTCTTATCCACAATATTTCTTCATTTATGTTTTGAGATTCAAGCTTCACTGACACCTGTACTTCAGACAACCTTCTCTGTCAATCGACTAGATGTAACTAATATTCGTCACTTGTGTTTGAATACTTAGACCTGTGCTCACCAGGTGGATGTGGGATTTTCAGCATTCATCATTATAACCTGTGACTGAAGGCTCACCTTTTAGGGGTCCTGACGACAAATCCATGTTGCCTAGCAATGTCAAAGAATAGAGTTACATGTGTTGCAAAGGATCTCAGGGAAGCCCAACAGGGAACCATTAAATCAATTGAGAAACTAAGAAAGCTCAGTCCCACCAATGAAATACAGTGGGATGCTCATTTGGGGATGAAATAAAACTCCTTTCTCAGTTTAGGATTTACAGTTGTGAAATCACCCCTGGATAACAACTTCCAGACTAGATTATCCACTTTTTAAAGATAAAGGGGAAGAACAAAGCACTGTATTTTGTGGTTTAGCAATTGTCAGAGTTGCTTAGAATTGGGAAGATAAATTAAGTAAACTTCTACATCCTGCCTACCAACCTAACTTCCAATTAGCTGCATAGTGCTCCATCAGTTATCTTTGAAAGGTATTTCATTTTCTTTAAAACAATGTTGTCCACATTCAGATTTAGACACATTCAACACACAGGGGAACATCTTGTTCAATCACCGCCACTTGAAAAAAATATATATCAAGGCATATGTTTATCTGTCTATTAAGTTCAAGGGTCTACCATGTGATCCTGCCAATGGAATCCTAAATTAATGTTCTCAGTCTCAGGTTCTGTCTTGCTCCCATTCTTTTTTTCATTATAAGTAAGAAAGTTCTTAAATAAAATGAAATAAAGCTTTTTGTTGTTGTTGTTGTTGTTTAAAAAATCTCTTGTTTTCAGCTCCATCAAATAGTGAAGAAAATCTGCACTGGCTACTACTGAAATAATTTATTTTGTCTCTTTCTTCTACATTGCATTGCTCTTGTTAGTTTTCACTATGATTTTAGAGTCAGGAAAGTCATGGTGGACCTCAAGATAATTAACTGAAACTCAACATTAGCCAAAGATGGGCAATGGTGATTACATTAATTCAGCTCTTCTAAAACTAATTTGTAATTATATTTTGTCAATTTAATGGCAGCACAGATTACGCATGATTTTTGATTGTGTGTGTACAATGTTGGGGGCATGTACAGTCATACTGCAGTGTGCAAAGCTTTGATGTCTCTGTAATCTCCACCTATTTGACCTTGTTACCCCTTAAGAGTCTCAGAATAGTGATAGTTTCTTCCAAGGATTCCTTCAATTGTGTTATGGAGTTCCAGGTAGAGGAAAACAAATATACCATGTGATTGTAAATCTTTAAAATAAAACAAAATGCAGAAATATAGGACTGTTTCTACTGACAATCAAACAACAAACAAACAAACAAAAAAAAACTCACGAACAGATCCTGGGTTTTGTGTGAGAAGTAAAAGAAAAATAATGCATTAAGTAGTTTATTCCTTGAGAATTATTGGCTCAGATTTAGCAACTATAATTACATTATATTGTCTATATTTCCTCCCCAGTTCTATGAATTTCTACTTGTTTATTTACATTTTATTTTCCCCTCTTTGCTTTCATGTGGAAATTCCTCTCTGTGTCAATCTATATTTAATGAATGTGGTGAAAGTTTCATTCTGGAATCACACATGCTTTGTTTTTTTTTTTTATAGCTGAGCTTCTATACTAGTTCCTTGGCAAGATTTTATGTCAGTAGCCTTCAAACAACATGTGGACCCCTCAGAGTCCAATGGGAATTCAGCCAGATTCAGACAGTCATGCTTGGGTTTTCTCTACCAGTTTCCCCTCCTCCCCAACTTTTTTTTTTTTTTTTTTTTTTTCTTTTTGCTAATATTTTCCATTAAGTAATTTTGAAATAACTCACTGTTGGAATTAGTCTGCCACAAGAAAGTACACTGGAATTAAAAATATATACATGGGTTAAAGCATGACCATGTTTGGCAGATGTAGATGTGTTATAACCCCTCCCACAACCAGATGTGTGCATTCAGATCTGTGGAAATCAAAGAATAAAATTTGGCACAAACTTCAACGCCCTTGAAGTAAACCAGGCATCTGCCAAAACTGTCAGACTAAGCATGCAGATCTTCAAAAGGCCTGCATTTGGCTCCATGTTCAGAAGTAGTTTACAGAATGCCCTGCCAGGATAGTGTTGGCACAGATAGTATTGCTACCTTGAAATTAGTTTTAGGTAAAGACAATTTTATTTCAGCTCATGGAAACAGAAAAATTGCCATAGCACACAAATAGATCTGGAGTAAGTTTTTAAAAAGGCTGGCACCAGATGCTTCAGAAAAATAGATGAATAGTACAAAAATTTACCCATACGGGAAGTCTCCTTCTAATCCCTTATAGGTAAAAATCAGTTTATGCCCTGAAGCATATAAACTTATATCATTTCCAAAATTATCTTTCGTTTTTATTATTATTTATTTTATTTTATTGTTGTTATCATGATTAATAATCTTTGTTATAGTTCTTCTTTATGTTACAATTATAGTTATTTACATACAATCTTGGAAATATCCACTCCTTTTTCCTCACTTTTGTTTTCCCCTTGAGAGATTGTTAAAGGATGCTCTAATGAAATAATGGTAATAATTTGTAGTTAGAGAGTTGCAGCCATTCAGGGATATAAAAGTGTTTTTTTTTTCCAAAGCTATTAAAATTAACTTTAAAACATCTCTGTTAAGTTGGGTAAATATCAACATTGTATCCATTAAAGAATTAACACAAAAAAAGATCTTTTTTTTTCAAAGTGGTATATCTAATCCTTGGAGACCTGAAGAGCCTATTTTCAACCTAAATTTGCTTCCTTACTGTAAACCCACAGTTATCTGAAATTTTAGTGTGCAATGGAGATGAAGAACCCTTGAAAATCAGGTTTTACAGTATACTGGTTTGTATGGTCTCTTCCCTTTCCACTGAGTTCGGTGCTGTGAAAACATGTAGAGAAAAGTAGCTGCTTCTCTGAAGGTCTTACACTTTGAATAGTGAAATGTAAAGAACTGAAGCTGGAACAGAGGATCAGAGAACCATATAACTTAGGTAACTCATTCAATCAATAGGCTAAGAATAGAGTTCAGGTCTCCTTAATTCTACTCCAGTGATGTAATAGCCAGCCTAGATTTTAAAGTATGAATTATCCTTCAAACCTTGTTTGAACGATTTGTATGACATGATATAAAGTGGACAGTGTCTGGTTTCAATAAAATATATTTCTTCAAAATCAGTAAAAGCTTAGTTTAAAAACCAGTATTGAGGACACATCTCCATTGAGTACAGGATTGGTACATCGTAGGTTTCTAAGAGACATGTTACAATGAGAAAGAGATGAATTATGGAAAAACAAACAAACAAACAAACCTAAGCTTAAAAATCAAACAACAAAATTGATGTCCTCATCACTTTTCCCACCAAACAGTGAGTTTCTTCCTGTACTCCTGAATAGAGGAGGGAGGAAAAAAAAAAAAAAAAAAAAAAAAAAAAAAAAAAAAAATGTAAAGTCTACCCAATCCAGCAATTCACCAAGTAAGGAGAAAGTCTATTGCATATCCTCGCTCATTTATCACTGTCATCATCAAAGCTATGGTTGGAGGAGGAGACGGTCCTCTAAAGATCTCACCCACTGCTTGGTGCATATCTGCTGAGTGATTAGTGAGGCATCTATAGATACATGAATGCAGAAGGTTGGAGGTGTTTGACAAGAAGTCAATGATTCTTTCTGATGTGACTTTAATACACCCAAAGAGGTGGTCGTGGGATGATACTTCTAATGGGATATAGATATGAATGACCCAAGTTTTATGACAAAGGTCAATGATATTGATGATTAGTGTGGGGAAGATAATTTTGCTGGTCTGGTAGGAGGCGACTTGCATGATTCATGAATGCTTTCCACACCCATAGTGTTATTTAGGGTATAAAAAGACCACAACAACTAACAGTTATAAGATTTTGCATATAACAGTGTATCTGTCTAGATATACTTCGATGTTTTTTCTGCAGTAGATGAAGAACAGCTTTGTGTCTTGTGCATGAATTAGGTCTTTTCTACTAGCATTTTTAAACCTGAGAAGGAAGACTCCAAAGAGGAAATTTATTTTAAAAGCAGCTGCTAAGGTGTTGTTTGTCTTTGTCATCTGACCTTAATCTAGGTCACCATATCACAAAACAAAATATACATGAATAACCCAGCATTTAGTACTGAAAGACGGAACGAACTGAACACTTTACTTATCGAGAAATAGTGAAATGCAATGTGACCGTTATCAGCTACCACAACAACTTAAACAGCTTTTGCTATGGAAGTTCAACAATGATGGCAAACGCTGTGTGCCTTCTGTAAGAACATGTTTGTGTTTACAGCACAAACAACAAAAAAAGACAGACAGAAAAAAAAGAAAAAAAATAAAAAAGAAAAAAAAAGGAAAAAAAAAAAAAAAGATTGTAAATCCCATGTATGATGATGTCAGACAGAAGTAAAAAATGTCTCTGTGCTCTTAGCTCTCAAAATGCAAAAGGTCAGAAATATATATATATATATATATATATATATATATATTCACCTAGGTGATACTTATCACACTTATCAATCTGGGGACTGCTTAGATCAGTAGCTGTATCACCCAGAAAGGTTAAACTCTGTTCATGTAACTACTCTGTAATTCCCAAAGAACTTTTGAATTTATTACAGTGATTAAGCTGTGATGAGCAAAAATTATTTTGTTAGCAAACATGTTAGCAGGTGGTCATACTAGATTACTACCACAATACCTTATTCATGTGGACCATATAGCTGATGTAATAACAATGTCTAGAAGTTAATAAGTAAAATTAAACAGTCCTCTTTTAACTCTATCTTTTATTAAGATAGCCTTAGAAATAGATCAAGGAAATTTTATCCAATCCACTCAGTTGCTGTTGGGAAGAGATGGTGGACCCATGGGTTTACTGTAACACTGTTGAAACCACAAAAGATAACCAGACACTGATCTCAGATTTTGAAAATAAATAGAATAAAAATACCTGGGGAAAAAAAAACAAAAAAAAACGGGGGGGGGGGCGGGGGGGGGGGGCGCGCGGGGGCGGAAGGTTGTGAGGTTGTGGGGAGGTTAATGGGTGAGAAGGGAGTTGGGGGTAGAGCCGTGGAATAAATAAATAGGTTTTGAAAGTATATGAAATAATATGCAAAGATTAACCTAGAATTAAATAACACTATTAGAAGATAACACTATTAGAAGAAAGAAAGTAAAAAGTTAAAATTGATAAAGCCCAGACAGAGAAAACAAAATTATGTCTATACTGAGTACATTTCCATTAGACTCTGCCCCAAAATATGCTATAAAATTATTTATTGCAACAGTGGATTATGAAAAAAAAAATGTTTTATGCACAAATTTTTTATACTGATAATCATATTATCAGTAATAAAGATACTGAATTCATGCTAACAATTACCTGTCATGAAGGAATACAACATACGTATCCTTAAGGCAGTGGTTCCATCCTTGCATATGATGAAATTCCTCTGTTCATGCGAATTTTCTTCTTTCCAAGATTCCCATCCCATAAAAAGTACCAGACAAGCAGTGTGGTTGTCACATGCAGATACCTGTTTTTTAACATTTATGTTGAAGGTGTACTGTAATTTCATCTGCAGTTGGAGGTTATGAGTAATGGTAGAATCTAATTGTAAACCTATGTAAGTAGATCCAAACTGACACACCTTTTCAATGACCTTTGCTTTGTATATTGCAGTATATTTTTGTAGTTATACTGTCATAGACATACCATTTTCTTCTTATTTTTTGTTTAATTAGAGAAAAACTGTCATTTAAATGAATTTTAAATTACAAATAAATAAACCAGATAAAATATGAACAAAATACAGACAAATACAATCTTGAAACCATGCATTATGGTATGGAAATTAGTATTTAATGTATTTTCAGATAGCCAAGAGTGTCAGATCTGCTATAGCATATGAGGGGACACTGCAAGAAAGACCTCTTTTTTTTTTTTTTTTTTTTTTTTTTCCAGATAATCAAAGACCTATTCTGAAAAGGAAAATGAATCTTTCAAGGATGTATCTTTCCTGCCATTTAACATGCTGCCTCAGTAACAGGACTAAAATTCTTGTCATCTTCTTCTTTAAAGAAAAGCAACATGATCAAAACGATAAAGTGATGTATTTTATGAATAATACATTGCTCAAGGGCTTCAATCTATGTTATATACCACATAACCATAATTTGTAATGTTTACTTAAACAGTGGCTCTCAACAAAACACTTAGAATCACTTAGCTTCTTGTCCCTGAGCAGTTTGCATTAGAAATCTGGACAGCTTAATTTCATTGTGCTAAAGGCATTAACACAAGAGAGAAAAAAAAATATAGTAATCCTGAACTGAAAAGTGAAGGAAAAAATGCTCTTAGACACAATTTCAAAACCGTTCTGTGTAACGTTACCATATGATAGTGGATTAAATGTTCTTGCGATAGTCCAAAATGAAATATCATTGTTATACATGTTTGGAAAACTCCAACCTGGGACAGGTCCTTTAGCCTTCAGAATCTTGTTTCTTGTCTCTCTGTGATACAGTCTGTGAGTTTCCTTACCATTTAAAATGAATTAAGTGATACTAAACCTACTTTTAGACTGTCTCATCAATGCAGTCTAAAGGGATATAAAGTAAGAAGTTTTTCTTTGGCTGAAATCCAGATATTAATGGTGTTAAAATGCCTTCTTATTGCATTTAAGTCAGTAGTTAGGTCAAGTAGACAAACATATTCCAGAGGATGTTTAAATAAACACTCTATTTAATGTTGCCTTGAAACCTACATGTTTTGTTTGTTTAGCCTCAAAATACCAGCTACCTAGGAGAAATTAAAGCAATGATGACTGACTAGTCTGGAAAGGGACAAAAATGACATACTGGTTGCATACAGAGTAATATCTTCTATAGAAATAACTTATGTATTTGTACATATTCTTTTACCTACCTCTGATAATATATTTTTTAATAGAATATATATATATTATTAAAAAAAATAGAAAAAAAAAAAAAAAAGCTGTTTTAAAAATAGATGCATTATAGACTTGTGGAACACAAACTATCTCTTAGCTAAAAATGTATTACCCATGAGATAAGCTTTTCTAAAGTAATACAGTTCTCCAAGATACAGTGAATAAAATACAAAAAAAAAAAAAAAAAAAAAAATGTTATGAGCTCTGTGTTTCAGGATTTAAACAAGTAACTGATACAGTTATGAGATACACTCCTAGTTATCAGGATATCAGGATTTTCATAATTTTCGAAGTCTCACTTTTTTAATAAATTCAGAGATTAGTTGGTAATATTACGCTGTTAGAGATGTATTCTAACCAATATTAATTGAGATTGTTTGGATAGCTCTAGTGATGTGTTCCCATGGATAACATTGTATTCGAGTTTATAAAAAAAAAAAAAAAAAAAAAAATAGAATTCCTGCTCATCATAAATCCTTATCACAGAATCACAGAGTGGCTGACGTTGGAAGGGAACTCTGGAAATCATCTAGTTGAACCCCTTGCCAAGCAGTGTCACCTAGGGCACATCGCACAGGATCACATCTAGACAGCTTTTGATCATATCCAGAGAAGGAGACTCTCTGGGCAACCTACTCAGTGCTCTGTCACCCTAACAGTAAAGGTTTTTTTTTGTTATTCTTGTTATTGTTGTGGCCAAGAGGGCCAATGGGATCCTGGCGTGCATTAAAAGGAGTGTGGCCAGCAGGTCAAGGGAGGTGTTTCTCCCACTCTACTCTGCCCTGGTCAGGCCTCACCTGCAGTACTGTGTCCAGTTCTGGGCTCAATCAACCTCGTTGCCTTCTATGATGGCATCACCAGCTGGGTAGATGGGGGGAGAGCAGTGGATATCATCTACCTTGACTTTAGCAAGGCTTTCAATACTGTCTCCCATAACATCCTGCTGGCAAAGCTGAGAAAGTGTGGGACAGAGGAATGGACAGCGAGGTGGGTTGAGAACTGGCTGACTGGCCGAGCTCAGAGGGTGGAGATCAGTGGTGTAGAGTCTGGCTGGGGACCTGTAACTGGAGGTGTTCCCCAGGGGTCGGCGCTGGGTCCGGTCTTGTTCAACATCTTCATTGACGACCTTGATGAGGGAATAGTGTCTGCCCTCAGCAAGTACCCCACTGACACAAAGCTGGGAGGAGTGGCTGACATGCCAGAAGGCTGTGCTGCCATTCAGAGAGACCTGGAACAGCTGAAAAGATGGTCAGGAAGAAACCAAATGCAGTTTAATAAGAGCAAGTGTAGAGTCTTGCACCTGGGGAAGAACAACTGGGTGTTTCAATACAGGCTGGGGTACAACCTGCTGGAGAGGGGCTCTGAGGAGAAGGACCTGGGGGTCCTGGTGGATGACAGGTTGACCATGAGCCAGCAGTGTGCCCTGGTGGCCAATAGGGCCAATGGGATCCCGGCGTGCATTAAAAGGAGTGTGGCCAGCAGGTCAAGGGAGGTGATCCTCCCCCTCTACTCTGCCCTGGTCAGGCCTCACCTGCAGTACTGTGTCCAGTTCTGGGCTCCCCAGTACAAAAAAGACAGGGATCTCCTGGAAAGAGTCCAGCGGAGGGCCACAAAGTTGATACGGGGCCTGGAGCATCTTCCCTATGAAGAAAGGCTAAGAGACCTGGGTCTGTTCAGCCTGGAGAAGAGAAGACTGAGAGGGGATCTCATCAATGTCTATAAATACCTGAGCTGTGGGAGACAGAAGGATGTAGCCAACCTCTTTTCAGTGGTTTGTGGAGACAGGACAAGGGGCAATGGCCACAAGATAGAACACAGGAAGTTCCACACCGACATGCGAAAGAACTTCTTCACAGTGAGGGTGACAGAGCACTGGAACAGGCTGCCTAGGGAAGTAGTGGAGTCTCCTTCTCTGGAGATATTCAAGGCGAATCTGGACGCCTACCTGGGCAGCCTGCTCTGAGGATCCTGTTTTGGGGGGGGGGGGGGGGGGGGCGCTTGGACCTGATGGTCTTTTGAGGTCCCTTCCAACCCCTACAGTTCTGTGATTCTGTGATTTTGTGAATTCCCTGTCTTTGAAGAGTTTCCTGCCATTAAAGCTGTAACACATCATCTGCAACAGAACTTCATTGCATCTTCCAGTGTAGTAAATGAAGTCTACCCTGGAAATATACTTCATTATTGACAAGAGAAGGAGGAGAAGGTTACTTTATATTTATGTATCCACTCAGTGAACCTTGTGTTATCCAATGTTTCTTAAAATTAAAGAAGATGTACAATAATGGGTCTTTCTGGAACTGTAACAGGTCTTGTTCCCAAAATTTAGAGGGATACGCTGCATGCAGATAAGATGCCCCTTAACTTTTGGTCAAGAGGAGAATAAAACAGCAACAAGGAACAAGGAAAAATGGGGAAGTGGCAGCCACTCACTCTGGTTGTGGCTTCCCCTGTCAATGAGTTCTTGAGCCTGATTACTTTCATATCAGTAGCTATGACTATCAAGCAGCACAGTGCTAATTATAAAGCATCAGACATGTATTCTAAGAGAAGTTAATTGTTTAAGGGTCTGGACTCCAATGGAAATGAAATGACTGACCACTGTCACAGCTGCTTAAAGATTTAAAATAACCCTACCCAGGGGAAATATATATATGTATATATATATATATATCTCTAAAAAAAAAAAAAAAAAAAAAAAAAGAGAGAGAGAGTAGCAAGGTTATAGAATTTACTAAAATGGTGAAATGTTGGAAAGCAATCACATTTCAGACTTTTCAACAGTAACACTCTGTCTTGTTTATAAACTGCCTTTACATATTTTCATGCTGTTGTATTTAAAGATATTAAGTGTCATCATGTCCTGTTTATTGATGAGGTAGCTGAGACAAGGTGCAATAAAATAACTCATCTAGGGTTTCTGCTTGGCCATAGGTTGTTCTTCAAATAAAATATATGATTTCTAATACACAATCCCCTGTTCAGTCATTTGGGCTATAAAACTGAAGGTACTGCAGTGGTCATTATTGTGACCTCTGATCCTTTTCTGTGTTATTAGTCATTTAAAAATAGTCTTGTAATAGGAACAGTGTGGGAAAAGAAGAGTCATTGACCCAGAAGGTTATAAGCTACAGGTAGCAAAGACTATCTTTTGTCTGGATATTTACAAGCTAGTTATCTGTACAAGTTTCTACAAACTATCATACTCTGTCATACTTGCAAGGTATTATAGGGTTGGGAATAATCAGCTGACAATCTCAGCTAGTGATACGAACTTGAACAATTTATTCAAAGTTTGTTCAGGAACTTACAGATCTATATGGAACCTGACTTTCTGGAGCAAGTGACAAGTGAGAGCTTTAAATGTGCTCAGAATTAGTTTCTATTTCATTACTGAAATATTCTACTGGACTAAATTATTCTGTAACTGCTTTTGATCATGCAGCTCCCAGACCAGGGTTCATTCACTCTAAGGTTAGTACAGCTACAACTTAAATTGCTTAACAGTTGGTAGCATCAAAATTCATTCTTTTTCCTTTATTAAATATTTCTATTTTAAGTAGCTGAAACTTGATAGGGAGAGGAAAAAAAAAAAAAAAAAAAAATCAGAAGTCCAGCCTGGATGAAGTACTCTTAATCATTCCCTGGAATTACAGCCCAAGACCCTGAATGAGAACCAGAGCAAGCAACAGAGCTCTTGACAGTGTGAGGAAAAATGAACCTTGCTTCTGCAGTCAGAGAAGTTTCTGTTATGGGAAGGGGAGATAAAAAAAGGAAAGAGGTAGATGTGTGAAAGAAAAGAAGGAAATATCCCTGGAGAGGCAGGCGTACTGTTTCTGCTGCTACTGGAAGAATGGAAAGTCATCCCTGATGGGGTATGATTGGCTGATAGAAAGCAGACTATTACTTTTGTTGACTGAAATTACATGTTCCTTTGAAGCAGTGGTGTCTCTCTCCCAACTCCTCCCTCAGGGGCAATAACTGCAGACCTGCCTTTTCATTACACCAAGGAAAGAGAGAATAGGACCATAACTGCATTATTCCCATCAGTAATCTTCTGCCTTAGGAAATTACCAATTTTGCCTGCAGCTAAAACCAGCAGTGCTGTCAGGAAGTTTCAGCTCCTGTGGAAAAGCCATTCAAGGAACTGGCTTAGTGGGCAGAGCCTTGCTAAGGGACATGCACTGCACTGGGGTAGCTCCTTGGGTATTGAAGTAACATCTACGGTTGTATCTTTTGTTGTGTTGTGACTTTTATGTCATGTTTTTCAATCCTGTAACAGTATTTTTAAAAGTATACAAATCATAGAATCAGAAACACAAGGTTGGAAAGGACCTACAAGATCATCTAGTCCAATGGTCCTCCTATCACCAAGACTACCCACTAAGCTACTAAATCATATCTTGTAGCACCTTGTCCAGGCATTTCTTGAACATTGTGAGGGATGGTGATGCCACCACCTCCCTGGGCAGGCTGTTCCAGTGCCTGATCACTCTTTGAGAGAAAAACAAATAAACAAGCAAATAAACAAACAAACAGAACATTTAACTTCATTCAACATTAGAAGTGTATTAATGGAAAACAACTTTATGACCATTGATTATAATCAGGTGTTAGTATGGACTGAGAATTGTGCATATTAGGGGAAAATTAAGTCTCAGGTGAGTCTACCAAACTCCACAAACTGTGCCTAAAAAAAGACACTAAGATACAAAAGGTTGCCTATCATATAGTGAAGAAGAATCACCATGCAGTTCTATGGGACACAGGAGTTCTGCAGTAAGCTTTCAAAAGTCCTAAAAAGATGTTGAGGGTTAACCCCGATTAGCAGCTAACAACCACACAGTCACTTTTCTCATGGAGAAAATAAACATCTTCTGAGTGATCCAACTTACTTTATAGTCTATCTTGGGAGGAGATGAATTAGTCTTTTAAAGTGGTTATTTTTCGCTTCCGGCTTAAAAAAAAAAAAAAAAAAAAAAAAAAAAAAAAAAAAAAACTTAGGCTTAACTGCCTAATTTATGAGTATAGGAATGTCATTAATGAGTCTTAAAAACAGGTTCTTGATTGAGCCCCTGAATCTGAATCTCCCTGAAAATTTCTTGACTTTTTAAAAATTCAGGAGGGAAAAAGAAATCTAACAGTGCCTTCATATGTTTATGGAGAACATCAGCTATGCAAACATACAGTTACATCTGAAGAAGTTTTTCCATATGTTACTTCAAGTGCCTAGACAGCCAAAAAGTGATTTTAAATTCAAGCAGTCAACATCAAATACATTGAAAGTAAGATTTATTTTTACACTGCTGACTACACAAGGTGTAACTATGGTTTAGACTCTTGTGGAAAATTCACAAACTTTTGCACATCTCTTCAAAGGATGAACAACAATGATAGTGAAGATGAGTTCTGTTTTTATTCCTACAGAGGCCAAGCTTGTTGCCAAGAGGTGTAAGAGATACTCTTTTGCCCAAGAGATCTTGAAAAGCTGAGTTTTTTATCACTCTAAAACTTTGAGCAGCTAAGGCAATTTAAATCTAAAGGGATCTAATGTGCACCCAGTATACTAATTTAAATCTAAAGGGATCTAATGTGCACCCAGTATACTAAATGCCATTAGCCTGAGGGCACCATGAAAAACAGAATGAAAAATGGACTGTCATAATTTGTAAATATGTCAAATTTAAATATTCATAACTTTAAATATTGTTTCATTTAAGGTTTCATTGTCTGTCCTTTCTCATTGAGTGTTGTATGCTTGCTAAGTTTGATGTTTCAAGTTTCAGCCATTTGGAGTTAGTCAAGTACAATACCATATTAAACATATGGAAACCTCACTGTATTTTTTCTTACAGACATAACTCAGAATTGGCTGAACTGATTCAACTCAAAATCTTCAGACAAAAAAATCACCACTGGTCTGAGACTAAACATAGGGAATGCAAGCTTTCAACATACCACATTAAAAAATACATGTGATCTGCTTGGGTAGCAAATCACAGATTTGTATATACTACAGTCTTGATACCTAAGATACTTAATCTACCTAAGATTAGTCATAAAACTAATTCAAATCAGTGGAATATTTAAAGGAACATAGACCGAGCCATGACTAAAAAGACACTAAAGAAGAATGAAATTTGCTTGGAAACAAAATTTAAACATTTGAATATGTTTTCACCAAGATCTGGAGTTCTGAGAAAAAATATATAAAGACATATAAAAACATTCAAAACATGTTTTTGTAAAATAAAAAATAAAACAAGAAAAAAGTTGTTTTGAAAGAAAAAATATTTTTGGAAAAAAAAAAGAAAAAAGAAAAAAAAAAGAAAAAAAAAAAGAGAGGGAGAGAGAGGAACAAATTTCCAAAAAAAAATACAATACTTATAGTTTTTCTTCTACAAAACTGTATCACGAGAAACTTTAAGAAAAGGTACTAAAATGTGGATATATAATTAGGAAAGTAGCAGAGAGCCTATAACATTAAAAAGAATGGAAAGGAAAGGAAAGGAAAGGAAAGGAAAGGAAAGGAAAG